>NC_050444.1:66836669-67089527 GCF_903995425.1 Onychomys torridus | reverse complement strand
CGGTGGTGGTGGTGGTGTCTGGGTCGGGGTCGGTAGGGTATGCACCTCCATCGTCTATGCCTGTCTTTTGAGAGTTTTGCTTGTTTTTTGTTTTTGTCTGGAGTCCTGGGGTGTATGTCTGTGTTGATGGCACCTTCAATTATTATGTCTGTTGGTGTCCTCCCAGAGCCATTCCTGATTCCTGACTTGGACAGGAAGAGGAAGTCAGTGGGTTCACACAGCCCATATCAGTCTCCCACCTTCTGGAGGGGCAAGACCAGGGCAGATGGATATCTATCCATATCTACCCCGGAGGATGCTGGGAGTCGAATCCTTTGCTCTGTGAGGATGGGAGGGAGTCAGGCTACAAGGTACCAGATTTTCCCTGTATCCAAGGCTCCAAACAGCCTTACCCAGAGGGCATCCTCTGTCTGTGCACAACCCAGGTGACTTGGCTGCCCACAGGGCCTCATTCTTTCCCAGTCAACTACAGGCAAGGTCAAGTGCACTCTGCTGGGCCTGCCATTCAAGCCCGTCCCACACAATCCCTTTCCACCTTTCTCTCTCCCCGGACTTTTCCTTCCTTTAAAAAAATTCTTTTTACTGTGGTCTTTGAGACAGAGTCTTAAGTGTTCCTGACTGATCTCGAATTCACTATCTGAGGATTCCTGGGGTCACAGATATGCACTGCCACACCTGGTTTATTTGGTGCTGGGGTCAAGTCCAGGGCTTCTGCAAGCTAGGTGAGCATTCTACCCACTGAGCTGCACTCCCCAGCTCTCTTCTCCCAGGGTCCAAAGACAGCACTCTCAAAGAGCTCCAGAAAATCACAGACACACAAGCACAATCCCACCAAATACATGAGAAAAAAAAAAGAATTCCAGACAAGCTGGGGCAGGCAGGGGTGTTTGGCATCCTCCAGGTAGACTCAGAAGGGTTTTCTGAAGGGGAAGAGAGAATATTTGAACCCCTTCTGTTTTTCTAGGTTAAGAATGGGAAGTATGACTTCATGCCACTGGGTACCTAGGTCACCAGCACAGTTCAAGAAGAGGGAACACACACACACACACACACACACACACACACACACACACACACACCATATCCATTAATCAGCTAGGTAGGTCTCCACTGGGAGCTAGTTAGGAAAACTGAGTCTGCCTTCCTAGTGTGGAACCTAATCCAGGAATGAGGAAAGGTGAGTGACAGGTATTGGGGTCCCTTTAGGAGGCCTCAACCTGGGTGAGTGTTGGGTGGTTCCCTGAATCCTGGCCAAGCCAACTGTCCCCAGAATGTGGTACAAATGTTCTGCTAGAATTTAGCTTCAGGCCAGTTGAATAACAGTAATAAAGTCCTTTTAAAAATAATTTTAAGCCAGGCAGTGGTTGCAAATGCCTTTACTCTCAGCACTCAGGAGGCAGAGGCAGGTGGATCTCTCTGAGTTTGAGGCCAGCCTGGTCTACAGAGTGAGTTCCAGGACAGCCAAGGCTACATAGAAAAACCTTGTCTCAAAAAAGCAAAACAAATTTATTTAATTTTATTTTATGTACATTGGTGTGAGGGTGTCAGATATCCTGGCATTGGACTCACAGACAGTTGTGAGCTGCCATGTGGGTACTGGGAATTGAACCAGGATCCTCTGAAAGAGCAGCCAGTGCTCTTAACCTCTGAACCATCTCTCCAGCCCCCAGCATTTAATAGTCTTAAATGTAGGCAAGGTTTGTGTGGAGAAATGATGGAGGGGAGGGAAACTCTT
Organism: Onychomys torridus; assembly: GCF_903995425.1. Taxonomy (NCBI): domain Eukaryota; kingdom Metazoa; phylum Chordata; class Mammalia; order Rodentia; family Cricetidae; genus Onychomys; species Onychomys torridus. Next base: position 67,087,792 of record NC_050444.1, on the reverse strand, counting down.
GGAAATAGCCAGGAGGTAGAGATGACAGGTTTTGGGAAAGGCTGTTAGCTACCGCACTGGGGGCTGGTGTGCTAGGTACAGGAAGCAGGGGCCTGACAGTTAGCTATGGAAGGACTCACACTCAGGCCTGACAATAGCCCCTGAAGGTTCCTGTCACCTTCCCTCTTAAGGTCTTCACCCTCTCTTAGATGATCCACCGTATCCCTGTTTCTGTGTGCTTCACCTTTGGGGCATCTGCCAGTCAGAGGTGATTCACATCAGCTTTACCTGGTGAATGACCAAGACGGTCTAAGCTTGTGGGAGTGGCTCCACCTCTAAGACATTCTCGGCTGACCCACCCTCCAGTCCTCCTCCTTTGGGGACTGGGACTCTCGAACCTGCCATTCATGGTATTGGAAGGACCTGAACATGAGCAGAAATGGGGGATTTACTCCAAGAGACGAAAGGGAGCGTCGTCACCACTGTGTTGGCTGGTCAGCATTTTCTCAGTGGTTGAAAGGCAAGCTGATTGAGCTGTGGCTGACCACACGGAGGTACTGATGCTGTTGGTGACAGACCCAAAGCAGGCAGTAATCCCCAGTTGGGGAGACTGAGCCAAAACCAACAAGAAGGCATTTTAGAACTGCTATGAAAACATTGTAACTTTACAGGAGACACACCGAGAAGAACACACTCCCCACATGTCCCTTGCTTGTCATTCATCTGGCATTTGCTCTTCTGTGTTTTCTTCCTCTTTGTGATCTTATGCATGTAAAGAACACAGGGTTCACACAGATGTTGACACAGTGTAGGTGTAACTCTGTGGTTTCTGCATAGAGGGTATTTGTATTATTTTGTAAATATAAACACTCATGAAGCATCTCACTTGTGTGTGTGTGTGTGTGTGTGTGTGTGTGTGTGTGTGTGTATAGATCAGAGATCAATCTCATTCCTCGGCTGCTGTCCACCTTGTGTTTTGAGACAAAGTCTCACTGTACCCGGAGCTCACTTATTAGGCCAGCTCCTGGGCGCTTCTGAATCCATTTTTCCGGCACTGAGATGGCACACCACCATACCCAGTGTTTTATGTGAGGCCTGGGGATTGAACTCAGGTCCTATGCTTATAGGGCACATAAGCACTTCATTCAGTGAGCTGTTATGACAGTCCCTCTATCTCCCCCCCCCCAAGGTTTCTCTGTGTAGTCCTGGCTGTCTTGGAACTCAGAGATCCCCCTCCTTTGCCTCCTGAGTGATGGGATAAAGGTGTGCACCACCATCTCCACTTGGCTCCCTCTGCCTTTTTTAAAGCTAGGTTTTGCTATGGAATTCAAACTTGCCTCACTATGTAGTCCAGGCCAGCCTTGAACTCATAATTCTTTGGCTTCAGTGGAAGGGACTAGAGGTATGTGCCACCATACCTGGCTCTTTGCTTCCTTTTTATTTGTAATTGTGAATGAAACTGTCCAGTGTTGATCTGTTCGCACTTGCACGGCAGCTGGGCAATTAGGCCATTTCCAGTAGTTTTTGACATGGGTGGTGCTGCCAGGAATATGTACTTTTGGTTTCTTTTGAAATATCCTTAAGAGAAATTTCTGAGAAGAAGATCTATGTGGCCACAGACATTTTTATGGTTCTTAATACAATGCCACTTGTGGTGATATTGTGTTCCCCAAAATGTTGTGCACCCTAATAAACTTACCTAGGGTCAGAGAACAGAACAGCCACTAGATATAGAGGCCAGAAAATAGTGGCACACACGCCTTTAATCTTAGCATTCCAGAGGCAGAGATCTTCCTGGATCTCTGTGAATTCAAGGCCACACTGGAAACAGCCTGGCGTGGTAACAAGAACCTTTAATCCCAGGAAGTGATGGCAGAAAGCAGAAAGGTATATAAGGCATTAAAACCAGGAACTAGCTGGTTAAGCTTTTAGGCTTTTGAGTGACACAGTTCAGCTGAGAGGCATCCAGTCTGAGGAACTAGGATCAGCTGAGGAACTGGCAAGGTGAGGAAGCTGTGGCTTGTTCTGCTTCTCTGATTTTCCAGCATTCACCCCAATACCTGGCTTCAGGTTTGATTTTATTAATAAGAACTTTTAAAATTCGTGCTACAGCCTCTCGAATGTCTCTATGTATATCTTGTAGTTCGTCTCAATTAAGGGAGTTAACACATCTGTCAGCTCTAGAAGTTCCCTGCTGTCCTTTTGTGACTAAGTCATTCCATTACTAACTGCAAGCAGTTATTGGTTATGTTGCTGTAGAGGAGTTTGCATGTTACAGAATTGTATAGAATGAAATAGTGCAGCAGCTCACTACTTTTTAGTTAATACAAATACTTTGACATCCATTCATGTTGTGGTATGAAATCTGCTCATTTTCACTGATTTAAATGGTATTCTCTTATGTGAATATGCCTCCACTTGTATACAGGTGGGCTGGTCCCAATTTAGGCTGTCACAAACACAGTGGTATGAACATTTGTGCAACATCTTTGTGTAGATACATGCTTTTCTTTCTCTGTGGTGTGCTGGTTTGCATTTTAAATAGCTGTCAGGTTTTGTGCAAACTTTCATTTTCCCCAGTGTTTAGGAGCTCCAGTTGTCCTGCCTCCCTCCTGACACTTGGCATGTCAATCTTGTTTAAAAAATATTTTATTATTTTGTGTGGGTTGGGTGCTTTGCCTGAATGTCTGTCTGTGCACTATATCCATACAGTGCCCTTGGAGATCATAGAGGGACCCTTGGGGGTCACAGAGGGACCCTTGGGGGTCATAGAGGGAGGGACCCTTGGAGATCACAGAGGGACCCTTGGGGGTCACAGAGGGACCCTTGGGGGTCATAGAGGGACCCTTGGGGGTCACAGGGGGACCCTTGGGGGTCACAGAGGGATTGGATCTTCTGGGACTGGAGTTTCAGATGGCTGTGAACCACCATATGGGTGCTGGGAGATGAACCCTGGTCCTCTGCAAGGGCAGCCAGAGCTCTTAACCACTGAGCCATGGCTTCAGCTCCTGAAGTTATTGTTTTGATTTCATTTAAATCATTCACTGCCAGAATGAAGGAATGCAAGATGACCCACGGAATGCAGCTTCCTGAGAAGCGGAAAGTTTGGATATAGTCACCGTGTCCAGTTTACATTGATTTTTTTTTTTTTTTTTTTTTTTTTTTTTTTTTTTTAGGCAGGGTTTTTCTATGTAGCCCTGGCTGTCTTGGAACTCACTGTATAGACCAGGCTGGCCTTGAACTCAGAGATCTGCCTGCTGGGATTAAAATAATGTGCCACTATTACCTGGCCCTATAATTCTTCCTTATTTCTGTAAGTTTGGCAGTAAAATCCTCCGACTTGAGTCCTTTCTCTGCTTTTCCTTAGTAAGTCTAGTGAAAGGTTTAATTAATTAATTAATTAATCAATCAACCAATTAATTAATTAATTAAATTGTTTGGTTTTTGAGACAGGGTTTCTTTGTGTCGTCTTGGCTGTCCTGGAACTCACTCTGCAGACCAGGCTGGCTTCGAACTCACAGAGTTCCACCTGCCCCTATCTCCAGTGTGCTAGGATTAAAGGTATGCACCACCACCACCCAGCTGAGATAGTTACTCTTTAAAAAAAACAAACAACAAAAAAAAAAACTTGCAGTTTTAGAACCCTCTTAGGCTTCCAGATCAACAAAGAGGTTAGTGCAGTGTTTGTTTAACCCCTTCCCTGCCACACAGATCCTTATAAACCTCTTAATTAGAGTAATCCATTTGTTACACTTGGTGAGCCTACGTGGATACATTTGTTAACCAAAACCTATAGTATGTTTTATTCTGTGTTATACAGTTCTCTCTCTCTCTCTCTCTCTCTCTCTCTCTCTCTCTTTCTGCATGTGTGTACTTGTGTGTCTCTGTGAGACTGTGTGTGTGAATGTGTGTGGTGTATGTGTGTGTGATATGAATGTGTGTGTGTGTGTGTGTGTGTGTGTGTGTGTGTGTGTGTGTGTGTGTGTGTGTGTCTTGAGAAATGCATAATGTAATATATTTCTTTTTCTGGAGCTGGAGATATGCTCAGTAGTTAAGAGCACTTACTGTTGTTCTTCCAGAGGCCCCAAGTTCAGTTCCCAGCACCACAAAGTTGTACTAAGCTAAAGAACACATGCTCTAATGCCCGAGCCCGTGGAGGGCATTTTACATTCAGGCTGGAATAGCCACTCACCCACTGATCATCACTAAGTTTTGAAATAAACTTCTCTTTTCTTTTTGAAGATTATCTAAGTCGTTGTGAGTCCCTTCATTTCCATAGGACTTGGAGAAACTTACTAACTTCTTAAAACAGTGCAAAAATTGCAAGCTGGGGGGATGCCTTAGTGGTTAAGAATGCATGCTGCTCTTGCAGAGGACCTGAGTTTGGTACCCAGCACCCATGTCAGGTGGCTCACAACTACCTATATCTTCAGCTCCAGGGCACCTGACACCTTCTTTGGCTCACATGCACTGGCACACATCCACACACAGACACATATGCATACACACACGCTTTTAAAAATTAAAAAGTATTTAAAATGTAACAACTTTTGTTATGTAATTTTCATTTCCATTCATCTCCAAAGTATTTTAAAGTTTTTCTTGTGGTTTCTTCTTTGGCCCTTGGTTTAATCTAGGAGCAGATTGCTTAGTCCTCACATAGCTTTAGTTTTGTAAATCTTCTTGTTACTGGCATCTAATTTAGTTCTATGGGGGTCACAGACTATACTTTGTATGGTTTCAATCCCTTAAAATATATTGGAGTCTTTAGCGTTAGCTCTCCCTCCCCACATTCCCTCTTCTAGCCCGCCCTCACGGTCCCCTCTCCGTTTATCCTCCTCTCCAGCTTCCCCTAGGTCTTTTGTGTAACACTATATTCTATTTCTCACGGACCCCTCTCCGTTTATCCTCCTCTCCAGCTTCCCCTAGGTCTTTTGTATAACACTATATTCTATTTCTCTCCCCCGCTCTTTTTTTTTTTTTTTTTGGTTTTTTGAGACAGAGGTTCTCTGTGTAGCTTTGGATCCTTTCCTGGATCTCACTCTGTAGCCCAGGCTGGCTCAAACTCACAGAGATCTGCCTGCCTCTGCCTCCGGAGTGCTGGGATTGAAGGCATGCTCTGCTGCCGCCGCCACCACCCGGCGTTACCTGCAAATTTAATAATTTCATTTTTCTTAAGAGCTGAATAGGGTTGGGGATTTAGCTCAGTGGTAGAGTGCTTGCCGAGGAAGCGCAAGGCCCTGGGTTCGATCCTCAGCTCCACATAAAAAAAAAAAAAAAAAAGAGCTGAATAATATTCTGTTGTGTAAATGTACCAGTTGATGGACATCTCGGCTGTTTCCAATTTCTGGATGTTATGAATTTAGCAGCAGTGAACATGGGTGAGCAAATATCTCTGTAGTAAGTAAGATACCCATGAATGGTACAACTGGACCTTATAGATCTTAATTTTCAGCTTTTTGAAAAATCTTTGCACTGATTTCCATAGTGGCCTTTTGAAAAGTCATATGGGAATGTACTACTGTAGAAGCTTTCTAAAATATGTACAGATATGAAAGAAGTTTAAATGGATTTACCATTTGATGAAGGAGAGAATGTTCCAACTAGATCTTATGCTACCAAGTACCTTAGTATCAGACATGGGTTACATTTTGTGGAGTTGGTGGTTAAAGAGGGCTCATAGATTTTTCTCTCCCAAACATCATAGGTGATTACCCATGGTACTGGTTACCTTCCACAACCTGATGGTAAGACTCTATTGCTGAAGTACACTTTACTTATGTCATTAAACATAAGAAATTAAGCTGGTGTCAAAATAGAAGCTTTACTCTTACTGACTATTATTCATGATGCTGGAAGGTATAATATACACCACCAGAGGAGAAAAGTAATCATCGATATCACCCAGCTATGAACCTGCGACCTACAGAGGTGACTTGCTTGCAAGATATACTGGTCTGATAGTGGCACAAATGTTATAGGAATAACTAACTACACTGTAAAATTGATTTAAGGTCCACTCATAAGATGGGACCCGTGCTAAAGTGGCCAAGAACCTGAAACTACATGGGTCATAGGCCCTAAGGGAAAACTTATTACTATTATTCTACTAAATGAACACAGCACTAAAATGATTCCTATTGACATAGGAATATCCATAGATCAGCGCATTGCTCACCCTTCATTGGAGAAACTTCTTGTAGTAGATGGTAATTAACAGAGATCCACAACTGAGCAGTGTGCAGAGTGAGAGACTTGGGGACACTCAGCCCTAAAGAATGTCTTTACAAATGTCTCTCTCCAGGGCTCGGGGTTCTATGCAGAAGAGAAGGCAGAAAGAATGTAAGAGCCAGAGGTGGTGGAGGTCCCCAAGAAAGCATTGTCTTTTGGATACAACAGGCCCGATACACATATGAACTCACAGAGACTGTGACAGCATGCACAAGACCTATAGAGTTCAAGTCAGACAAGACTCTGGCACTGAGAAGGGGAAGTGAGCACAAAGTCTCACCCCTATCCAGGAAGCTATGTGCAAGTGATACCCGCTGGGAGAGGGAATATCTGTTCTCTTCAGTGGAATGACACTGGGTGTATCATCTACACTTCATGGCAGGCCTCATACTCACCAGTAGCTGGCCACAACAAAATGGACTGTTTGTTTTGATTTTGTTTTTCAGAGAGAGAGAGAGAGAGAGAGAGAGAATATAAAGTTGGATGGTTAGGATGGTGGGAAGGATCTGAGAGGGGTTGAAGGAAGGGAAAGAATATGATGAAAACCTAGTATGATGAAAAGCCAATAAAATGTGTTGGTGCTTGTTTTGTGGCCCAGAATACGATCTTCTCTAGAGAGTGTTCCCTATGCACATGAAAGGAACGGCTGCCAGATAGAACGTGCCGTGGATGTGTTATCAACCTGGAACCATGAGAGTACCATCACCTAGGCAGCAGATCTGACCCATCCGAGCTCAGCTGCTTAACAGTAGGACTGTTTATAAGAAAAATGGAGAGATAAAGAAGTGAAAGAGCTAAGGTTTGAAAACATAAGGAATAATTTGAGAAGCCTGAAACAGTTATTGTTCAGAACAAGCTATGGTCCTCCTGTTGGGTAGAGTTTCCCTTTACTGCTGCATCTGGAGATCTGAACATTTGTTGAGCAACACACCCGGGTCAGGCTTAGGAGCGGTACATGCCAAGTTCATTCAGCCAGCTTCCCTCTGGTCCCATCTTTATCTCTCCTCTGTTTCCCACCAAAGGCCTTACTCTTCACTGCGGTTGGCTAGCATATTCCTGTGGCAATGCTTGCACTCTCCCCAAGGGCCCATACCATCTCTGCATTTTCTAGCAGAGGATAAAAAAAAGCAGATTCTCTGATCTTAGGTCTCTAGTGGCAGACAGGGGGTATCCTTAGAGGGTGAGCTCCCCACTTGAGTCTAACAGGCTCAGGTGGCTTCCGTGTAACTGGCTCCATGAGTGTAAGGTTAGGGGTGTTGCTTCTGCAGACTCCATGTGAGCTTTTGGCCCATAACTGAAGAGTCATCAGGAATGCAGCACAATGCCCACTGCCTAGTCAGCACCCCAATATAACAACCCCAGCCCAGTCGGTCATGGATAGGAAGCTGCCTTATATTCAAATAGTGGAGAAGTTGGAGCAGGCTAGGTTAGCAGTTCTTCCACAGAAGCAAAATATGTATCAAATAAATAAATAAACAAACAAACAAACAAATAAATAAATAAATAAGCAAATACCCAGCCTTGCTGTCCTGTTTATTCCCTGTTGCTGAGACAGGATTCCAGACAGAAACAGTCTAAGGGAGGAGGGCTTCCTTTGGCTCGAAGTTTTGGGGGACACTGTCATGGAAGAGGAAGTATCACAGCTGGGCAGCACTGTCAGGCAGTGGGAGCTTGTAGCTAGACTCATCAAATCATAGAGGACCAGGAAGTGGAGGGCTCAGGCTGGACCCATGGACCGCTCCCAGCAACCTGCTTCTGCTAGCAAGGCCACAGCCCCTAAGGATCTACAAGCTCCAAATAGCACCACAAACTAAGGGACAAATGCTCAAATACATAAGCCTGGGGGCATTTTACATTCAAACTGTAACATCCACTGATTAAATCATTCATAGGTCTTAGGTCTTACATATATGTGTACATACCTATGTGCATCTGTGTGTGTATGTGTATATGTCAAGCTGTGTATGATAAATAGAATGCAAACCCACTTAAAGATGTTACTGAAGTTGTGGTTTTTTTATTTTGATAAAAGTTTCTCAGTGTTTACTAAAAGCCAAATGTCCACCTTCCAGCCCTGTGTGTATGGTGAGGTCTGTGGAATTTATATCCCCATACTCAGAGTGAAAAGCACTAAACTATTCTGTAAGGCCTGTTCCAGTCCATTCAGTAATAGTAAAGACACTTAACAACCATGGGCCAGAGATGGTGGCACATGCCTATACTGACAGCACTCCGGAGGCAGAGGCAGGAGGATCACTTCAAGTTGGTGGCCTGGCAACAGGTATTGACCAATCATAATATGTATGTTGGAACTGGGAATCAACCTTAAGGCCTTCTGCTGTGTCTCCCCCCCCCTCTTCAGTTAAAGAACATTGAGGGCTGCTCAAGAGTCACATGAAAAGCCAGCCTGGACAGCTGGGGTTTGGTGGGTGGAGTTTGGGCAGCAGCTGCTTCTCTACGTGAAGGTAGTGTCTGCACATCCCAGTGTTCAAGATCACTATAGGCCATTTTCCCAGTTGTTACAGTGCAGTGGATTGCAGTTCCTGTGGCAGAGGGAAGTGGTATATAGTGTATGTGGCATACAGTGAAGTCAGTGGCTTACAGTGTATGTGGCATACAGTGAAGTCAGTGGCTTACAGTGTATGTGGCATACAGTGAAGTCAGTGGCTTACAGTACCTATAGCATACAGTGAAGTCAGTGGCTTACAGTACCTGTGGCATACAGTGAAGTCAGTGGCTTACAGTGTATGTGGCATACAGTGAAGTCAGTGGCTTACAGTACCTATAGCATACAGTGAAGTCAGTGGCTTACAGTACCTGTGGCATACAGTGAAGTCAGTGGCTTACAGTGCCTGTGGCATACAGTGAAGTCAGTGGCTTGCAATGCCTGTGGTATACAGTGCAGGAGAATACAGTGCTTGTGGTGTACAGTGTCTGTGGTTTACAGTGATGTTAGTGCCATACAGTGCAGCAGCATACAGTGCCTGTGGCATGCAGTATCTGTGGCATACAGTGAAGTCAGTGGCATACAGTGTGCCTATGGTATACAGTGTAGCAGCATGTAATATCTGTGGCATACAGTGTGCTTGTGGCATACAGTGTGCCTGTGGCATACAGTGAAGTCAGCAACATACAGTGCCTATGGTATACACTGAGGTGGCATATAGTGCCTGTGGCATGGGCTGCCCTCTTGCCTCTAGTATATCTGACTCTCTGTGGCCACCTGGTATGTACTCTTCTGTCACAAATTTGACTTTAAAATGCTATATTGTGCCAAGCAGCCTTCTGCCCAGGTGGTACACTTGTGACCTCTGAGTAGGGTTTTGCTCGAGCGAGCTCATCTCTCTTCCTTGCCTGGGTACTGGTGGACCATAGGAAGGAAGAAGCCCAATTCTGGGTTCATGTCTCAGCCCTGCTGCTATTTCCCTTTCCCAGGCAGTTCACTTCATGGTCAGCAGGATGGATGGGGCCCTGTGGTCTCACAGGGACATCTCACAGAGCCGTGCCGAGGCTTGAGTGAAAGAAAGGAGGCGAGTGCTTTCCAAACTGTGTAGCTCTGCATCTGCAGGAGCATCTGCTTCATGGACCAGAAGACTCTGTGGCCTGGAATGCTGCTGTCCGATTCTCGGTAGCCCAGAAGACCTATAGCTGCCGTTTGTTTTGGATATTCCTGGTCTGTCCTAAGATGTGACCGTGGCATAGCTTCAGCTTTGATAGGAACAGAGTGGGGCTGGGCTGCAAGCCCTCACAGAGTGACAGCATCAGAGCTGAGACAAGCTGCTGAACAACCCCCTCCACTTCCCTCATTCATAGAGTAGGGCCACTGAGGCCAGTCAGGGCCAGTGAGAGACCAAGGCCATGAGTGAGTTGCTGCTGGGGCCAGAGCCAGGTCTTTTGGTCCTGGTTCTTTGCATCACCATGGACTTCCATTCACCAGCAAGAGCTACATAGTGAGTCCCCTTTTCAAAACACCAAAAAACCAAGGAGAATGACACAGTTGGATGAAGACAGAGGCCTGAATCCTGAGCTGCTTCCCCAAAGCTCTCCCTGTCAGTCTGTATCTCCTGGGTGGGGCCTTCACACCTGACTGCACAGGGCTTGGTTTCTGCAGGGTCCCTGCAGGCTGTGGCCTCTATGTCAGGGACTCATGAAAATCTTCTGGCTTTGAATTGCCTCATGGCTGCTGGGAGGCAGGAGGCTGGCTGTGTTTTGCCAGTCAAATTATTTCACTTTGTCTGTTCTTTGTCACAGGCAGGACAGACATCCACACTGCACCAGGAGCTGTGAGTCTCAAAGGGTGGAGGACCCTCACAGCTGGCAGCAGAAGCCTGTGCTGTGCCCTGTTGGAGCTGAGTGTGGCTCCCACCTGCTAAATCATCCCTGCCAAGCAGGTTTTGGGCTAAAGGCCTGGGTTCTGGGCCTGGGCTTGGCCTGGGCCACAGAAGCTGCGGAAGCCCAAGGAGTGAAGATCTTGACTCTCGAAGTCCTGGGAACACTGGGAGCTCCAAAACCTGCTGGTCACTTCATTTGCCTTATACTATGAGACTTGAACAGATTTAGAACTGATGGCCATAAGTAAGGCACTCCAACTGCTTGGCTACAGACCTCATTCTGTTTAAGTGGCCTACTTAGATGTTTAATATACTGTATGGAATGGGGATTAGAGCCCAAGGGGCTTATGGGTGTCAGCTTTACTTTTGGTTATTTCTTCCTGAACTTGGGGTGTCACTGGGGCTAAGCTCTCTCCCTTCTTCATCTTGTATTGGATAGTCAGTTGTGATCATTGAGTGAAGGACTGTATCAGAGATATTCATGTGGGTCCATGTGGTATGCTGAACAATGGTCTGGATGAATTGAGTTAACAGGCAGAGTAGACAGGGGCCTTATAGGCACCAGGATTTTACAACATATAATGATGATGATGATGGTGATGGTGATGGTGATGATGATTAGACACCCTGTAGCCCTTGTCTGGCTTGGAACTCACTATGTAGGCCAGCCTGGGCTGGAACTCATAGAGATCTGTCTGCCTCTGCCTACTGAGTGTTGGGATTGACTGTGTGTCCTGCTATATCATGTATTTTAAATAATACTTTTTTTTTTTAGTTCAATAGAGGGAGGTACAGAGACAGACTACAGGTAAAATACCCTTCAGTAACACCTGACACCCACAGAAGGGAAGCTTGGGTAGGAGCTCCAACAGCAACTTCATTGATCTATATTTTTAATTTTATTAAACTTTTTTTTTTGTTTGTTTTTTGTTTTTTGAGACAGGGTTTCTCTGTATCTCTGTAGCTTTGGAGCCTGTCTTGGACTAGCTCTGTAGTCCAGGCTGACCTTGAACTCACAGAGATCCACCTGCCTTTGCCTCCCGAGTGCTGGGAGTACAGGTGTGTGCCACCACCGCCCGGCTTATTAAACATTTTGACATTGCAAATGTATATAAAACAGATAGTACAACACACTTCAATGTGTGTTTGTACATGAGTAGTTGTAATGTTCATTGTTTAGAAGAGACCCAGAAATGGGATTACTAGGACATAGGTATAAACATTACTGTGTGTGTGTGTGTGTGTGTGTGTGTGTGTGTGTGTGTGTGTGTGTGTGTCACAGTGTACATGTGTAGGTCAGACATTATTTTGCCAAGTCTGTTGTTTCCTTTCACCATGTGCGTTCATGAGCTGGAGCTCAAGTGGTCAGGCTTGCCAGCAAGTGCACTTTCCTGCTAAGCTGGCCTGCTATAAACATTTTAATAGAGTTTTGTTTTTATTAGTTTTAAATTTTGAGTATAGGGGCTGGAGAGATGGCTTAGCAGTTAAGAACTCTGGACATGGGCTCAATTCTCCACACCCACATGACAGCTCACAACTATCTGTGACGAGTCCCAGGGGATCCAACACCTACTTCTGGCTTCCTCGGGTATCAGGTATACATATGGTGCACAGACATACATGCAGGAAAAACATGCATAAAATAATAAAGTTTGAATATGAATGTATCTCTATCTATCTATCTATCTATCTATCTATCTATCTATCTATCTATCTACCTATCTATATCTGTATGGGTAGGTGAGTGTAGTTGCCCTCAGAAGTCAGAAGAGGGCAGCAGATCTCCTGGAGTTGGAGAGGTGTGAGCTACTTGTCATGGGTGCTGGGACCTGAACTTGGGTCCTCTGAAGGAGATGCTAGCAAAGTCTCCTCTCTAGGTTAATATTTTAAATCTGCAGTAGATATCACCAAATTTCAGGTGGGTTTTAGAAAGCAACTGGGTAGTTTCTCTATGTAGCCCAGGCTGGCCCAGGTGGGCCCTCGATTCAGCTTTTCCTGAGTGCTGGGGTTCCAGGCATGACCAACCATACCCATCTGTATTTTCACAGTCTTAAAACACATGGGGCAGACAGGGTTGTCTTTTCTGGAATAGGAGGAGCAAAGGCTGCAGTGTTAGATTTTGTTGTTTATTTTCAAATACTGATTTTATTCAAAGGCCTCTATACTTAGATTAGGCTTATTAGTTATTTGACTCTATGGCATTCAGCCTAATCTTCATCTAAGTTCCATTACAGCCTTAACATGTTCACATCTGCAATTTGCCCAAGGTCCTTTGAGAAAGCTTCAACTTGATAAGCATCCTAGGGCATCAGATGTGGACAGATCTGTTTGATGGGCCAGGACCCCAAAGTCAAGGTTAACAACCTCAGATTTGTCTCCTTCCTTCTCTGAGCCTTGATGGAACAGATAGAAATGATATTGCAGAGACAATAAGCAGCAAGCTAGACATGGAGCTGGATTCTGAAACTCACGCCCATGTGAACTAAGCCAAGCCCACAAAGCCAGAGGGTGGCAGCCCTTCCTTGTCCAGTTCTCTTTCTCAGCACGCGTTCATTCAACAATGTTCCAGTGCATCCTCCACCAGGCTCTCCCCACCTCCCATCCTCCACCAGGCTCTCCCCACCTCCCATCCTCCACCAGGCTCTCCCCACCTCCCATCCTCCACCAGGCTCTCCCCATCTTCCATCCTCTGCCTAGGCTCTCCTCATCTCCTGGAATTTTCCTTCCTTTTCTTCCCCCAAAGATCTCTATTGCTTTTTTTTTTTTTTTTTTAGCCCTGACCCTGGCCCACCCTCACCCCTCTGATCCTCCTTTTAACAGATACTGCCCTATGCCCTAGTCAGGACAGCTGCTGCTCTCTTTTATAACTGGAGGCCAATTTTTCAAACTAGATTAGAAGCTGTTTGATGCAAGGAATGAGGTGAGGTGACCACTATCTCCCCAGCACCTACTTGCTGTAGTGCACTTGTGCTGAGCAAATGTCCACTAAATGGAGAAACGTGAATAGGGAGCACGGTTATGGCCTTGAGTGAGGATTTGTTTTGAGATCAGCAGTCAAATCTTCAAAGCCTGTTCCCACGGGGAGTTAGGGAAATGAGGGAAGAATGGCAGGCAAAATGGCGGCTAAAAATACCAGTGCTGCAGGGGCTGACTCTTCACACCTGGCTTGGCCAGTTTTGTTTATTCAGAATTTCCTCATTTCCATGTAAACCACATTCCCTGATACCAGTTTGGCTTTGACTCTATATCTTCCTTTGCTTTGGTTATTTTTGGTTAAAAAACAATCACACACACACACACACACACACACACACACACACACACACACACACACCCCATACACCACACCACACCACTCTGTGTTCAGTGGGCTTCCGGGTATGGCATTCTGCCATTGGGTAGAGCTTCTATTACCAAAGCTACCCCCCTAAGAGAGCGGAAGACCCTGGGATATGCTCTCTGAATCCTCACTGGTGAGTGCTGTCACCCCACCTAGTAGGTGAGAAAACAGATGTGGGGATGTGAACTTTTTCATAGTCACCTAGGAAATAAACTGTGGAGTAGAGACTTGAATCTAAGTGGAATCTTTTCTCACATCAAGTCTTGTATCTCCTACAAAAGGAGCCCAAAGCTATCATTTCAATAGCTCCTAAAGCTGCTTCCATGAGGGAGGAGAGCTGGGTCCTAATCCCATCTGACCTGTGTGGAAAATGAGGGATGGTGTGGTCTCTGTCCCCAGTGTGGTGGAGATGGAAGTTTAGGATATGGTGGCTCTGCCCTCAAAAATGGGTTCCTTATAAAAGGACATTGTCTGCCCCACTCTGTCACTCACAGGGTATCTTCCAGCATACCAGGAACACCTTGGTCAGATGTAACCTCTTGGTCTTGGCTTTTCAGCTTTCAGAAGTGAGCCATTGAGTTTCTGCTCATTGTGCATGTCAGGCTGTGATGGTCCATTGTTAGTAGCCCAGAATGGACATAGATGGGGGTTTAAGAGCAAACTTAGAGACTGAACCTTTCTGGGGTCTCTGGCTCAGCTCCTAAGGATGAGAATGTGGGCAACATTCACTCCCTCACCCAGACTCAGGGTCAGAAAGGCATGATATAATGGAGATCCCGGAAGAACCCACCCACACTGTTTCCTGGGGTGGTGGTGAAATGAGACTGTAGGGATAGAGCTGCCAGATAAGTTGTCTGCCAGAAGCCAGAGCCTGCCAGGTGAAGGGAGTAAGGACGGACCCAGAGGCAGAGTGGATGGAATGTGCTGGAGCTATGCAGCTGCCAGGCTGAACTCTGTGAGCTTTTTGAAGACCCACACTGCTGTCTAGAAGGGGTCAGAGCTGAGAAAATGGACAAATTCAGGTTTTCACAATAATATCAGGAAGGCAGACATCTGGGCCCTATCTCCTCTTACTGCCCTCTTCTCCAAGGCTTTCATCCACACTTCCAGCTTTTCAAAGGCTCTTGCTTCCTCCCACTACCTTCCAAGTCCTACACACACACACACACACACACACACACACACACACACACACACACACTTAGGATTTGGGTACTATTCCAAGAAACAGCCTGTCATTTCCCCCAACAGTTAGTATAGGGCAACTTCCTGTGTAGTTTGTAGGGCTTATCCACCGACCCATTCATCCACCCATCCATCCATCCATCCATCCACCCATCCACCCATCCATCCATCCACCCATCCACCCATCCATCCATCCATCCATCCACTCATCCACCCACCCACCCACCCACCTCCCCACCCACCCCATCCATCCATCCATCCATCCATCCATCCACCCACCCACTCACCCACCCATCCATCAATTCACCCATCCACACACACACACCCATCCACCTATCCACTCATCCATCCATCCACCTATCTACCCATCCACCCATCCATCCATCCATCTACCCATCCACCCATCCACCCATCCATCCATCCATCCACCCATCTACCCACCCATCCACCCATCCACCCATCCATCCATCCATCCACCCATCTACCCATCCATCCATCCATCCATCCATCCATCCATCCACCCATCCACCCATCCACCCATCCACCCATCCATCCATCCACCCACCCACCCACCCACCATCCACCCATCCACCCATCCATCCATCCATCCACCCATCCACCCATCCATCCATCCATCCATCCATCCATCCATCCATCCATCCATCCACCCATCCACCCATCCACCCATCCACCCATCCACCCATCCACCCATCCATCCATCCATCCACCCATCCACCCATCCATCCATCCATCCACCCATCCACCCATCCATCCATCCATCCATCCATCCATCCATCCATCCATCCATCCACCCATCCACCCATCCATCCATCCATCCATCCACCCACCCACCCACCCACCCATCCACCCATCCACCCATCCATCCATCCATCCATCCACCCATCCACCCATCCATCCATCCATCCATCCATCCATCCATCCACCCATCCACCCATCCACCCATCCACCCATCCACCCATCCACCCATCCACCCATCCACCCACCCATCCACCCATCCATCCATCCATCCATCCTCCACCCACTCACAACTCGCTTTGCTTATTGCCTTTATTAACTGAACAATTGATTTCCCCAGTTCTCAGAGATACTTTGCAACTGAATTCTGCCTCTGGAATCTCTTCCACCCTGTGGTGACTAGTACTATCACCAGCTTTTTCTCAAATACCCCCCAAAGACTGAAATTGCCATCAGACAACATTTGATAAGACAATTAACACCATGCCCATCCCCCGCTGCCTGATTTTCTAGCTTTCGGCTTTTGACTCACTGTGAATGTTGCTACCCCTATAGAGTTGAGTTTGCTGCCACAATGACATCTGGGAGCGCAGAAGTCTGGCCATAGACTACCTGGGGTAGAGTCATGCTTGTATATCGTACCAACTAGAGCGTGTGACTTCCCTGCTACAAATCTCCTGTCTTTTAAAATGTGTGAGTGAGGTGTTCATACCTAATTCCAAAGCCATAAGAATTACATGGGATAATGTTTATAAAGTGCTTAGCGTGCAATACACACCGATAATTACAGCTGTAATCCACATATGTAGACGTTTCCGTGACCCACTTTCTCTGCTTAACTTCACTTCATAAGTTTTCTATCTTGTTACTCATTGCTCATATTCTTTCTTTTGATGTCCACAAGATGCCTCATTCACCGTCTTTATAATTAACTCAGGCATTCCTTTGTTGTTGGACATTTAAGCTATTTCTGGTTCTCACCTATAAATGATGTGATTACTTTTTAGAAGGTAAATATATTTTTTAAAATAGTCAAACACAGTTTAGTCCAACATACTTTTTGTCTCCAGTTCATGTAAAATCTCGTTATGCGTTCCCTGGGTACAGAGAAGTCAGACTGTTGCTGTTCTTCAGGGAGCGTCCAGTGCTGAGTGGAGAGGTAGCAACAGCAGTGAGGACTCTGTGCTCTATGGCTGAAGTGAAGTGGGGTGACGGGAGGGTCTGTTGACTGGTGGGAGCGTTTAGCCCCTCCATCCAGACATGCTTGCGGTAGGCCAAGCACCTCTGTGCATGCACACATTCAGCCCTCTGGAACTTGTATGCTCTTGGGAGCCTAAAACCCTGACTTTCAGAGCAAAGGACAACTATTCTCTGAAGCAGGAGAAGCAGTGTCAGAGGTGAGTGGGAAGATGAGAAAGGTCTTGGACTGTGAGGGATGAGGAAGATGGTGTCTAGGGAGCGAGTTACAGAAGGGAGGAGCACTGGATGGGAGCACTTTCGGGCAGAGGGGAGAATGGTAGGAGCCAGGCTAAGCTGTTTCACTCCTGGATTGCGAGTTCAGGTGCTGGGAAGAAAGATCAGGGACTTCTGTGAGTGAGGATCTTGGCTTACTGGGGGTCTAAATGAGCCACTAATGATAAGGGGTACTGGCTCCCAGGTTACCACACCCATCCACCCTTCATCTTAAAACTGGATGACAAGTCACTGTCACACTCCCAAGTGCAGACATACTTTATTTGAATTATTTATTATTATTTTGTATTTGTGATGTGGTGTGTGAGTGTGTGAAGTACACATCGAGGTCCGAGGCGAACTTTAATCAGTCAGCTCCCTCCTTCAAATGTAGCCCCACTATTCAACTCTGCAAGTGCTTCTAAGCACTGAGACATGTTGCAGGCCCACTCAGGGTCAATGAAAAGAATTAGCGTTGCAAAAAGAGGCAACACAGAAGAAAACAGAAACATGAACATTTATCGTCTTAACCACTTTAAAAGAACAGTCCAGCAGCGTTAGATATATTCACTTTCTTCTCATGAAACTGAAACTAAACATACCCTCTCTTTCTGTTTATCAGCAACCACCCTTCTGTTACCTGAGCAACCACCATTTTAATTTCGGCACCTATGAGTTTCACTACTTTAGATCTCATAAGTAAACAGGGTCCTGCAGTATTCCACTTTTGAGACAGGGTCTCACTGTGTAGCCCTTGTTGGCCTGAACTCACTGTGTATCAAGGCTGGCCTCAAACTCACAGAGATCTATTAGCTTCTGCCTCCTGAGTGCTGGGATATTAAAGATGTGTGCCATTACATACAGCAAGCATTCTGTTTTCAAAGAAAAAAATATTTGTTTTATTTCATGTGTAGGACTGTTTGGCTTTCATGTATGTATATACACCACAGATATGCAGTGCCTTGGAGGCCAGAAGAGGGGTTTGGATCCTATGGAACTGGAGTTACAGATGGTTCTGAGCTGTTGTGTAGGTGCTGGGAACCAAACCTGGGTCCTCTGCAAGAGCAACAGATGCTCTTAACTGCTGAGCCACCTCTCCAGCCCTCACATTCAGCATTTTCTGATTGTCTTATTTCACTCAGCATGTCCTCAAGGTTCATCCATGTTGAAGTATGAACTAGGATTTCCTTCCCTCCCAACATACTTGGATACAAGTTATACATATTAATTTTTCCTTGAGGCAGGGTCTCATGTAGCTCTGGCCTTGAACTTCCTAGGTAGCTGAGGATGTTCTTGGACTTACGATCTTCTTGCTTCTGCTTCCCAAGTGCTAGGATTACAGGTGTGGATGACCAAACATGGTTTATGCAGTGTTGGAGATCCAATCAGGACATGTGCCTGCTAAGCAAGCACTCTACCTACTGAGTTACATCCTCAGGCCTCTGTTTTGATTGTGAAACAGCATCTTTCCAGATAATCACAGGCTGACCTCAGACTCTAGGTAGCCCAGTCTGACTTTGGACTCATGACTTTCCTACTTCAGCATCTTGAGTGCTGGGATTACAAGTATGCTCTACCATGTCTGGCTATATATATTATGTACACCTATTCTTGTAATCCTTAATAACCAGGCTCTAACCACTGCTCTGGTGCTCCTCTCATTCCTCCGACTGAGAAGTGCATGGGTATCAGAGATCCATTTAGTCCAATAAAGTAATATCCCGGTCATCAGTGATTTACAGGGAAAGAGGGCTGGGTTGGAAGCAGAGCCTGGGGTTGGCCCTGGTTTCTGTTTCTCATATGCTGTGGGCATGAACAAGCTTTCCTTCTCCCAGGCCTACAGCATCTCTGGTCCCCATCCATAGTCAGGAAGGAGGACAGGATCATGGTTCTGTGAGGGGTTCTGCAGACAAGTAACTTCTCACAAGAACAGTGGTTATGGTGATGACAATGGATGGTGAATGAATCACTACTGAAAAAATGCAGTTTTCTCAGAGCATGCTGGGAGGGCAGAGGAGAGGGAGCAGGAAAAACACCCTCCTTTCCATCATGTGAGAGAGCAGGTGCATAGGTCACCCATAGCTGAATCCTCAGCAGCCACTCCCTTCCTCTGTAGCGCCCGTGCCCAGGAAGTGCTTGAGTGTGCCTGGAAACTCAAGCTTGGTCAGAGCACACCTCCAACTTATGTGGTTTTTTTTTTATTTTTTATTTTTTATTTTATTTTTTTTTTATCAAAGCTGTGTTGCCGAGACACACCATTGCTGTGGTATTCACAGGTGAAGCTGCTGTAAGGTAACATATGTAGATCAAACACCTCCATGATTCAAGGGTATAGTGCAGTCCAGCGGTGTTCTCTGGAGAACTCTGCTCAGTCTACCTCCAGCGTCCAGAGTCCGGGAACCAAGAGAGAGACCTCTTCCCGATCCTTGGTCTTCTGCTTCCTCCTCCACCCTGCCTTGTGGGTGTGACCATTACCGAAGCCTCAGTGGGGGTTGGAACTTCCAGGCCAATGCTGGGATGGCTATCCACTACAGAACACAGGTACTTGGAACTGAACTTGGATCCTCTGGAAGAGCACCACAGACTCTTAGCCATGGAGCCATCTTTCCAGTCCGAAATTTGCTTTAAAAACCACAACCACATTGAGTGCTAATTCACATACCTCCAATTCATTCTTTTAATGTCTACAGTTTAGTGGTTTTTAGTATATTCACCGATGGGTGCAATCATCTCTGTAATCAATTTTAGAACATTGTGATAACCCATCCCCCATACAATGTTATAAAAATGATCTCTCGTTCAATCCCCAGCAGTTTCCTCATGCCTCTCTGCAATCTTGTGAGCAAGCTCTTTACTGCCTACATTCCTACAGGCATTTTGGTTTTCTGAACTCCCACCAGAACCACCCATGTGGTGGAGCTTACAGTATTCTAAGATTTCTCTAGCACACATCTTCAGACGTTTCCACAGTACTTGTGGAAATCAGTTCTAAAGGCCTTGGGACAAGTGGTCAGGTATAGGACAGCAAACCCCACTCTTGGTAACAATTTTCAACATTAGTTGCTTTTCTTATTGTTGTGACAACTTAAGAGAAGAAATGTTGTGCAATATTAGTTGAAGATGTGCTACATTCTTTTATGCTGTGGAATATTTGTTTAATGATGCAAAGATGAGTTGCATTGTTTTTTCTTTGTTTGTTTTGTTTTTTTGAGACAGGGTTGCTTTGTGTAGTTTTGGTGCCTGTCCTGAATCTTGCTCTATAGACCAGGCTGGCCTTGAACTCACAGAGATCTGCCTGGCTCTGCCTCCAGAGTGCTGGGATTAAAGGTGTGCACCACCGCTGCCCAGCTGTGTTGCATTCTTTTGTGTTGCATTTGTTTAACTCTGTGAAGCTGTGTTACTGTGCCTGTCTAAAACACCTGATGGTCTAATAAAGAACTGAATAGCCAAGAGCAAGGCAGGAGAAAGGATAGGCAGGGCTGGCAGGCAGAGAGAATAAATAGAAGGAGAAGAATGTGAAAGAAAGGAGGGAGAAAAGGAGGAGAGGAGGATGTCAGGGGGCCATCCACACAGCCATATGTGGAATAAGAAGGAAAGAAAAGATATACAGAAACAGAAAAAGGTAAAAGCCCAGAGAAAGCAGATGGGGTAACTTAAGTCAAGAAAAACTGGCTAGAAATAAGCCAAGCTAAGGCCGGGCATTCATTCATAAGAAAGAATAAGTCTCTGTGTGATTATTTGGGAACTGGGCAGTGGGCCCCAAAACAGCAGAGTTAAAAAACAAAACAAAACAAAAAACCAAGTGCAGAAGAAATCTTGTTTTACTTCACTGCCTTGGAGGTTTTGTCTGTCATAGTGGGAAGGTGTGGGGAGCACATGGCGGTGGAGCATAAGGTGGAGATGAGCACATGGCACAGACATGAGGTGGAGATGGAGGGAGGAAACTGAAGCAGGTACTGCCTCCCAAGACCTGCCCTCATTGGCCTCCTCTGCTGCCAGGCATCACCTCCTAAAGGCCCCACAGCACTCAGAACCATGTCCCAAGCTAAGTTCTCAAAACATGGGCAGACATTTCAGATTCAAGCCATTGCATTCCCTTTGAAGAAATGGAAAGACTCAACTTACAAGTCATATAGAATTTCAGGTATACTGACTGGTCAAAACGATGTTTAAGAGGAAGCAGACTGGGACTTACTGGTCCCAATTTCAGAACCTGTTATAAAGCCCCAGCAATGGAAATATTATGGTTCTGGCACATTGAGAAATGAGACAGGCTAATAGGCATTTAGAGATCAGTGGAATAGAATTCAGAGTTCAGAAATAAAGCTAGACATATATCAACTATCTATGTATAGGTATAGCTACATATACACACATATATGTAAGCATACATACATATACATATATGTGGCTATGCATGTATGTATATGGTACTAGAGCTCAGACTAGAGCCTTGTGCACATACAACAAACACCACTGAACCACACTCCCAGAGACTCGGCTAATTTAATTTTTTTTTTGATACAAGATTTCACTATGCTGCCCAGGCTAGCCTAAACCTCCTAAGCTCAAGCCGTCCTTTTGAGCTTCACAAGCAGCTTGAGGACAGACTTGTGCCACCACATCAGCCTCAGTGGTTTTTGTTTGTTTGTTTGTTTTTTGTTTTTGTTTTGTTTTGTTTTGTTTTGAGACAGGGTTTCTCTGTGTAGCTTTGATGCCTGTCCTGGATCTTGCTCTGTAGACCAGGCTGGTCTCGACCTCATGGAGATCCACCTGGCTCTGCCTCCTGAGTACTGGGATTAAAGGTGTGTGCACCTCCGCCCAGCATATTACATTTGTTTATGCTGCTTTTTTTTGACAATGTAAGGATATGTTGTGTTCACCAGGCAGTGGTAGCACATGCCTTTAACCCCAGCACTTGGGACAAGCATAAGATAAGGCTGAGCATCCATAACTAATTGTAAGTCTTCATGCCATGATTTGGGAGCTGGCTGGCAGGCCAAAGAAAGCCTGCTATACCCTTGAGCTAGAGTTACAGGTGGTTGTGAACTGCCCGAGTGGGTGCTGGCTCTTCCATAGGGTCAGTATTCAATCTTAACCACTAAGCTATTTTTGCAGTCCCAGGCTTCAGTTGATTTTTGATAAACCAGGACCAGTGGGGTAAAGAACAGTCTTTTTAATATGTGGTGCTGGGAGCTGCATCCCCACAAGCATGGGAAAGAACTGGGCCCTTACCTTACATAACATGGAAAAATTAATCCAGAGTCCACCAAACACTTCAGTGTCAGAGACAAAGCTGTAAAAAAACAGAGGAAAATATATGAGGAAGTATGCATGTCCTTGGGTTTGGGAATGGTTTCTTAAATATGATACCAGAAACATAAGCAACAGAAACCGATAAATGGGCTTTCTCAAAATTCAGAGCTTAGCCAGGCGGTGGTGGTGCACGCCTGTAATCCCAGCACTCAGGAGGCAGAGCCAGGCGGATCTCTGTGAGTTAGAGGACAGCCTGGGATACAGAGTGAGTTCCAGGAAAGGTGCAAAGCTACACAGGGAAACCCTGTCTCAAAAAAAAAAAAAAAAAAAAAAAAAAAAAAAAAAATTCAGAGCTTCTGTCCTGCAGAGGATGTTACTAGGCAGGAAGATACCACTCAGGATGGGAGACGATACTTAAAATATATCTGATATGGGCATATGAAGAACCCCTAAAATTGAACAATATCACTCCAACAAGTAGATTGAAAATGGACTAAGGACTTGGATAGGCATACTTCCAAAGAAGAAATAGGACTAATGAAGGAGGATGACTCCGGGAATAAGAAGTCAGTGTGAGGAGGGGGGTCAGAGCAGATCAGAACAAGGGGACTCGAGGCTGAGGTATACCTCTGAGGCTCAGGGACCAGCAGATCAGTTGCTGCCAGTCAGGGGTATATAAACAAATGGAGGCTGGAGTCATTGGCAGGAGGCCAGAGGGTCAGCACCCAGCACCCAGCCACCTAGCATGACTAAGAAGTTTTGGCTCTCATCTGATCTCTCAAAAGTGATTCCTTGGCTTCCTACTGAATACCTACTATGTGTCTGGTGTTGGCAGGGTGCTGGGGTTACAAAACAAATGAAGTAAGGGTTGAAATACTTATACATGCTTAGATATAGATAATCCTCAACAAGATTATACTAGAAAGTCAGGCACAAGTGACCACCACATAGTGTGAAGTCCT
Source organism: Onychomys torridus (assembly GCF_903995425.1). Classification (NCBI taxonomy): domain Eukaryota; kingdom Metazoa; phylum Chordata; class Mammalia; order Rodentia; family Cricetidae; genus Onychomys; species Onychomys torridus. The sequence goes on along the minus strand of NC_050444.1, from coordinate 67,064,300 downwards.
GATTACATGGAATGTTCAGAGGAAGTAATTGCATAGACACAGAAGTCAGTGGGGCTGACTGCAAAGGGAAGAGGGGATCGATGAGAGATGATGGAGAGTGTCCTAAAACTGCTCTGTAGTGATGGCTCACATAACCCATAAATGCACTAAAATCAGTCTTGCGCATTTAGGTGAAGTTTATGGTGTCTACATTATAGGTTTTGACAAGCTGCTTCTGTTTGTTTTTTAATCACAGGACTCTGTCAGGGACAGGGCCTCAGAGAATCTGCATTTAACTTGGAGGTGAAGCCAGGATGTGTCAGCACTCAGGACAGGTGGGAGCCCAGAGGAGAGCCATTTTTACCATAGAAAATACAGGCTTGCCCTCACTGCGCCATCCACACCAGCCCCTAGGATTTTTGCTCTCTTCTCACATTGACTCTTATTCCCCTTCCAGGGAAGGAAGTGCTGGCTTTCAACCTGGCTGGTTAGCAAGAGGAAGGTACACTGGGTTTGGGCACCAGGTTCCAGCCATGTCCCAAGCAACAGATGGGAGCTGGGAGGATAGAATATGGAACCTGGCAGACGGGGCGTGGAGTTGACATAGCGTATCTGCCTCCAGCTCCTAATTAGATGTGAGTGACTTCTGGGTACCTGTGTGGTCCTCTCTAGATCTAATTGTGCTGGTTCCTCCTAGACTCCCTGGACAGCTCAGCAAGCAAAGAATTAACATCTGGCTCGGTAAGGGACAACTAGGACCTCACCAGTGTCTGTGCTGTTTAGTCTGTCACCCTGGTGAGTTTGGTTTGCTTGACTGTTTTGTTTCATTTCGGAGATAGGTTTTGGTTGTGGTGCCCAGTCTGGTGGCATTAAACTCCTACCTCTGTCTCCTAAGTAGCTTGGACTATAGGAGTCCACCACTTACCCAGCTTGTGGCATATTGATTGATTTTTTTTTTTTTTAAATGGTTATCCCTCCATTTCTTGGTCTCAGGACTCTAAGGTCTAGAGGTAAATTGTTTGGGCTGTGGTTCCCAGGCTGACTTAAACTCTGGTCTTCCATCTCTTCTTGTTAGTTAGCCGCTCAACTCTCGAGGATGTGGCTGACTTGGGCATAATCCAACTCCTTAGATAGTGGGGATCTGGACTTGAGGCCCAGTTCTGATGTTGGAGAAACTGTGTTCCTTCTTGTAAGGGCCAAGAGGTTTGCAACATGGGTGTGGGAAGAGGGAGTTTGGGATGATCTCCTTTGTGGTTCCAACCTGCCCAGGAGCCTGGGACACCCTTGCCTGTGGGCAGTGCCCTGGAGGTGAGTCACAGGGAGGAAGGCTGTTCCTCTATAGAAGGAGGCCACCCACCAAGGCTTCATTATCCTGCACAATGTAAAGTAATTGCCTCCATTTAGCCAGTGCCTAATATGAACCTGGCACTGTGGGAGGTGCTTCCTCTGTTTTATCCCACTTAATCCAGCAACATAGCAAAAGGTAGGCGGTATTATTCTTGTTACTAAAGAGGAAACTGAGGCTCAGGGTGAGGCAGCCGGGCAGCGCGCATTCCTTCTCTTCTGCTGGCTGCAATTTCACTCAGCTCTAGATCAGTCTGATCCCCTGACTCCCCTCCAGGCCGTCTCTGTCCTGGTCTGCTGCTTTCTTCATGGATTGTGGGTCTCAGAGCGTCAGGTGCTGTACTAGCCTGGAGCTTCTAAAACCCAGGAAGCTGGTCCTACTGGGCTCTGTGGGTTGGGCCCTTCAATCTCCAGGCTGGACCAAATAACGAAGTTAAGAAGGAACTCAACCAAGGTCACAAGGGGTAAAGTGAGTCCTGGCCCTCACATCGACCTTCAAGGTCAACATGGTGACCCTTTAAAAGTCATAAGGAAACAACCCAGTGAGTTTGAGAAAGAGGTCACTCTGCTGGCAAGTAGGGGACCTGGAGCCAAACTGTGGCCTATTTGGGCCCAAGGCCCATATTCTTTTCAGCATGCCAGAGAAGGTGCCTAATGTTTTAGCCTGGTAGGGTCCTTCTTTATTACTGTACCCACAAGCTACCTATTAGTTAAGCCAATTGTTTTTCTTTAAAACAACCCACTTAAAGAAATTAAAATAAAGTAACCCTCCACATTGATTCTAAAAAGAAATGTTGGCTGGGAACCCCCTATCACTGAACTATCTATTAAGTATTTTACCAACTGGCCCCCATGGGACTGGACTAGGCCCTCTGGATACAGGAGACAGTTGTTTCGCCCGAACTGTTTGGGGGACACTCGTGTGGGGGGATCGGGATCTGTCCCTGGTGCATGGGCAGGCTTTTGGGAGCCCTGTGCCTGTGGTGTGGGAGCTTGGACCTGCCTTGGCTGGGTGTGCCGGGCTCTGCTGACTCCCCATGGGAGACCTTGATTTGGAGGATGTGGGGATGGGGGGTGGCTTGGGAGGGAGGGCTGTGGGGAGGGAGGAGATAGGATCTGTGGTGGTATGTAGGGTGAGAATTTCTTAATAAAAAACTGAAAAGAAAAAAAGTATTTTAACAACCAAGTCCATCTGTTGTTTTGGGTGCCGTGAGCCAACATTCTGTGACTACACCCTGTGCCCCGGTGCTCCATACTGCTCCCAGGGACCCTTTCAAGTCTCTCCTCTCCATCCTTTTACTGTTTGCTTGGTCACATGCTTAGAGTTCTGAAGGGTGTTGGAAGGGACACAGACTTTCATCATGTTCTTGAGTCAAGAACACTTATGGCATGTGTCAGGACAGCCGTAGAGAGCTAGTGAATGTAGGGTTCAGGGTGTGTGTGTGTGCGCGAGAGCGTGTGTGTGTGTGTGTGTGTGTGTGTGTGTGTGTGTGTGTGTATATGTGTTTCATACTGCTCACAGTTCATTGGCCAGAACCGGCCACATGGTACAGCCTTACTGCAAGGAGGCAGGAAATGCAGACTCCCCACTGCCCAGGAAGGAAGAACCAAATACCAGCGTTCCCACAGAGGAATCAATACAATTGTTCTTCTACCCATGAGAGAACTAAAGCCCACAGAGGTAAGTGGACCAAAGCCACACTGATGGGCAGTGGTTAGGCCAGGATTTGAACCCAGAGAGGCTGATATGAGACCGTCTCCCCATATTGAGATTCCTAATTTAATCATGCCTATAAAGACCCTATTGCCACATAAAGTAAGACTCACAGCACCAGGGATTAGGAAGTGGCTACCCTTGATGCCATTACACAGCCTACCACACCATCTGGGAGAGCACTTCCCGGGAGTCTAGTTATCATTGGCTGTCTCTTTCTTGGGGCCCCTGATCTCCTTCTGCATTGAGAAATAGTCATTTGTCCTGGTGTGTTCTTTTCTGCTGGAATCACAGATTCATGGGTAGGAACTATGGCTGATCCATCTTCTCCACAGAGTTGGGCAAATACAAACAATGCAATTGTGTAATGGGCTAAAGAGATTGATTACCCAGGGGGTTAAGAGCACTGGCTGCTCTTGCAGATGACCTGAGTTCAGTTCCCAGCATCCACATTGGGTGGCTCACAACTGCCAATAATTCCAGCACCAATGGGTTCTGATGCCTTTGGCTTCCACGGAAGCCTGCATACACATGTGTATACCTCCATACAAACACACAGATACACGATTAAATATAATAAAAGAAATCTTAAAAAGAAAAGCGACAGAATAGCTTGAGCTGGAAGCTCCCTTGAGGGGGTAGAAAGCTGCTCTGCCGAGGATGGGGCAGCAATGGTGCTCCCGAATTAGCCACCATTTTGAGCATGAAGAATGGGTGGGCAGCTGCCCCCCAGGGCTCCTGTAGACCTCTTGCCCTGCATTGCTTCATGCCTACACATGGAGGAGGTGAGAGCTGAGGAGAGAGCTGGCAGGTTTCTCCCTAACGCTTTTGATTCATTGACTCATATGGTGAATGTTTATTGGCTATCTCCACATTAGTAACATCCTCAGCTGGGGCAGCCATGGCCTCAGGAACCTCTTTTCTGTGCCATGTGGAAAGACTTCAGATCACGCCTACATGTTCAGTGCAGAGGCAAATTCTAAACAGTGAGCAGGAAACAGTCTCAGGGGAGCTAGGTTCCAGCCCCAGCTTGGCCAATCCATTGGACAAGTCACATTCACATGTATCTGTTACTGAATCTACCACGCTGTTAAATTCTGGTTATGTATGGCTTCCATACAATCCCTCCAGATGTCTTCCACATCTTTGTCTTAGCATGTTCTGTATTTTTTTATTACATCTATTTGTATGTGGTTAATTGTGTGTGCATGTACATATCATATGAGCCAGAAAACCTATGGAAATGGGGCATCTCTTTCCGTCACATGAATGCTGGGGATTGAACTCAGGTCACTGGGCTTGGCAACAAGAACCTTTACCTGCTGAGCCATCTCGCCGGCCCTTATTCACTATCTTAAGATCCAAGTGCTTCATAATAACAGTCTGGTAAGCGGTAATGATGGTAATACACTTTGGAAGTGCTCCCCACGTGCCAGGCTTTGTTTCATGCACTTTCATGTTGTAGCTTACTTCTTCTTGCTCCCATCTTGATGAATTAAGGATGTCATTACCTATACTCCGAACAGGAGAAGACAGGGGCCCAGAGAGCTAAGTGACTTGCCTAAAGCTGCACAATGATTAGGTGTCAGAGCCAGGATCCGGGGCGCAGAGTGCATGGCTGAAACCACCCTGAACAACATGGCTGAAGTAATGGAACGTGCGTGACATGAGATGAAGACCCTGAGGAGTTCAAATCTCTCAGAACCACCTCTGGGCCAATCTAAAACCAGACCCAGGTCCTGACGTGGCAGCGTGGATCAAGGAATGCCCGGGCGGGAAGGGCTTTCCTGAGAGCACTAGAGTTCTGGTTTTAACCCTTGACCTTGAGAAAAATCACTTCCTTGAATCTGAGGTTCCTCACAGGGCAGAAGGATGTTCATACGTACTTCACAGGGAAAAGACAGCACAGCAGGCAAGATTAAAGAGGACAGTTAGGGAAGAGTACTTGGCAAGCGCTCTGCAGGGAACTTTAAGACTGGAGTGTAACTGCCTCAGTGTTTGTGTGTGCGCATGCATGCGTGCGTGCGTGCGTGCGTGCGTGCGTGCGTGCGTGTGTGTGAGGCCCATGACTGAGGATAGATAGGAACATACGTTGGAATGAGCAGTCATCAGGGAGTGAGGGAATGCATCCAAATTCCAGCTCTGCCATCACCTCCCTGTGTGATCTGGCAGGTCTGGCAGGCCACCAAGTCTTCCGGTTCCAAGGTGAGGGGGTGGAATTAGAAGGTCTCCAAGGCATTGATGAATACTATCAGTTTAGGAAGCCCCTGGCTAAGTTCTTCAATGAATGAACATTCCTACCAAAGCAGCAGCCGCCTGTTCTCCCTGCTGTGGACTTGAATAGGGAACAGAAGGCACTTTTGCCTTGGCATCTAGGCTCCTCCCCTCTTAGGCTGGCAAGGAGCTCCAAGAAAACCAATTTACCTTAGCCAGGTTGCCCGAGGCTTGTCATTACAAATGGCCAGTCAAAGAACTTTTTTTTTTTTTTTAATTTATAAATCTCATAATTAGATAGCAAATGCAGAAGAGACAGGCAAAATAAGATTGTAACATTTTATAATCCCATTATTCGGAGGTTAACTATTAAGATTCTGGCAGATATCTTTTCAGATTTTTTTTGAATGTGTTTAATTCAATTTTAGGTTTATTTTTGAGATCGCATTTCACCTTGTAGTATAAGCTGGCCTGGAATTTTTTGGCAATTTTCCTGCCTCTGCCTCCCAAGTGCTACGATTTCAGGTGTTCACCACCACATCTCACTCTGTGTATGATTAATCCATATAACTGTATCCAAAAACTTCACCACCAGAGTGTAAGCATTCTTACTTTGAGAGCAAACAGGAAAGATGCCTTTGTTAGTTAGGGGTTAGGGAGGTTGGGGGGAATCTGAAGGATCATTTAAGGAAGCCCTCGGGGAGGAGAAGAAATACTTGAGGATAATTCCATCTTCTCTGACTAGGTTATACAGAACCCAGAGTGGCTAAGTGTTCAACCTGGGACATGTTGAATGTGAAGTTACTGAGAAGTCTCATCTGAGTGACAGTTTCCAGTAAACACTCAACCCACCGAATCTGAGAGGTATGGGCTCCACGTGGCTGCTGGGATCGGAAGTCTTTGGAGAGGATGCAGCCACCAAGTCCCTTCTCTAAAGAAGATAGAAAACCAGGGCACCTGTAGTCATGGAAGCCATAGGGAAACACATTCCTAAGAGGGCAGTAGCTGGGTTTGACACAGGTATGTCCCCAAGCCAAAGACTGGAGGAGGCAAGCAAATTTCCCAAGGTCATCCCAAACGCATCAGTGGCAGAAGCAACAGGAATCTAGTCTTTTTCTTAAAGAGTTTTTGTTACATTTTAAAAATTGTGTGTGTGCGCTCGTGTGTGTGCGTACGCCACAACATACACGTGGAGGTCAGAGGACAAACTGTGGGAATCAGCTCTCTTTACGTGGAGCTAAGGGCCTTGGGTTGGCTGCAGGTGCCCCACTCCCCACCCCGGTTTGAATCCAGTCCTGACTGCCAGTGCGGGGGACCATGCGCACAGGATTTCAGCGTGGCATCGGCGGTCGCCCGCGGCGTTTGTCCGGCTCACCAAGGGCGGAAGGTCCCCGCGCGGACGGAGGCGGACAGCCCGCGGGCCGGGAGCCCAGCGTGAGAGCCGCCGCCCCGGGTTCTGCTCGCGCAGCCTTGCACAACGCGCCCGGATAAGCACCGCGTCTCGGGGCAATTACCGCCCTGCCCCGCCGCCGGGGCTGCCTGGGCCGGGGGCCAGAGGCCGAGGGACTCGCAACCACCCAGGGAGCGCGGGCCGGCCGACCCGGCGGCCACCAGCGTGCCCGGCGATTTCACAACGCTGGGCCGGGGGCGGCGGGGGCGGTGCCGCGCGATGACGTCAGAGCGGCCACGCCCCTCGGGGGAAAGCGGTCTGCGAGCCGGGACGTTGTGCCTCTTTGCTGCGTCCTTTTCCTACTTGTCTCCTTTTCTTGCTTTGCTTCCTTACTTCTGACATCTCCCTTCTTTTCCTTCTCGTCCTTTCCAGTCCTCTCTTCCATTCCCTCCTTTCCTTCCTGTTTCCTGCCCTTCCTTTCCGCCCACTCTTTCTTTCCCACGTCCCTTCTCTCTCCTTCCTTCTTCTCTTCTTTCCTTTCTCCCCTTCGTTTCTAACCTTTTACAAATTTTAAATTTAATTTTTATTGTTAAACAATCCATAAGATTTGACATCTCAACTCAGTGTTAAAGTACAGTGGAGGGGAGTTCAATGTATGCACATTGTTGAGCAGCGGATCTCTAGAACTTTCTCACCTTGCAAAACAAACTGCAGCTGGTTGCTGCATACTTCCCCAGATCCCTCTACCGTAGGGGCTCTTGACCACCGACCTGTTACCTGCAGTTCCAGTTTTTTTTTTTCCCCTGTTGTACCATCCCCTGCCCTCCTTCCCACCCCCACCCCTTGCTTTCCTTCCCCTCCCTCTTTCTTTGGCTTCTGAAGACAGTAGCCCCACTGCCCTGTTGGCAGCCCTTTGCAGCCCCTGCTAGGCCAGGCCAAGAGGCCTGTCAGCAAGGCTGTTAGAAGGCTGTGAGTCACCATTCCTCCCCCGTGTGTCAGGGCCAGTGGGCGGCCCCTGGAAGCCTCACCTGGCTTTTTGTGGTAGACAAACATGTCCTGCAGGAAACTCCTGCCAGCAGGAGTTAATTAGAGATGCTCTAACTCAGGCAGAGTCAGAGGGTCGGGCTGGGAGCCCCTCTTTTCTCTGGGCCATCCCCAAGCCTGGGGCTCCCCTTCTAGACATTGCAAGACAGCCGTGATCCTGATGATGGTGATGATAACCTGGCCCGAACACTGTTCAGTGTACCAAGCATTCCCACAGACGTGAGCTCATTCTTGTTCTCACAACCACCTTGGCAGGTGGTAGGTCTTCTTACCACCTCCCATTTTACAGGTAAGGAAGCTGAGCCTCAGAGAGGTGGAGGCATTTGCCTGTGGCCAGAAAGCTACTATGCCGCCGAAATGGCAGGGTGGGAAGCCAGATTACTATCGCCAAAGCAGGGGGAAAAGTGTCGAGGTCCAAGTTCAAAATGCTTTTAAGCCGTTCTTCCCTCTCTGTGTTCCCATAGCAACTGTGTGGACCCCTTGCCTCTGGGCAGGGCTTGGTGGGTTTTGGCGATGGACAGTGAGTAAACAAGTGAGGAAGGGCTTGATGGTGTGCAAAGTGAGGACAAAAGAGCTGATATCCAGCCAGTAGGAAGACCTTTTAATCAAACAGTGTTGCCACCCAGAAGTTATCTGGGGTCGCGACTTTTGGTCCAGGGACTGTTCTGGGAGGTGAGGGAAGATGAGGTGAAGTGAGGGCCTTCTGGGCACACCTGTAGCTGCAGCCCTTTCTCCTTTTGGGAGATAGAGCCTCTGGCTAGGGATGGTTCACATTCCCAAGTAGGTTCTGGTGCTGTGTCTTTACAATGTATGGTGTGAACACATTTCTTTATACCATGGGTGATGCGGATAGACTAGTAATGTCCACTCCTAGCCATCTGTCCTTCAGTTTCTGGGTATTGCATCATGGACAGACTCTCCAGGCCTCTTGGAGCAAAGTGTGCTCACGTGATTTTCTTTAGTCCTTACTCTGGTTAAAAGTGGTGTTTAGACCACTGTATAGCTGGTGCTCAATTCTTCAGTTATGCTCAGACAGGGAAACCTATACTCTAGAATGTTCCAGTTTTATTGGCCTGAGCCCCAGCACTGGTTGGAGGGACAGCTGATTTAGCTGAAATGGTTAGCTCAGAGTTCAGTGAGTGATGGTGTCTAAAAAAAAGAGATGCTATTGAGGAAGACACCCTGACATCAACCTCTGGTATCCATACATCTGACATGGGTAGCCATACACACATACAAGAACACAGGCATACAACACACACACAGAATATATGTTTTAATTTATATCATCTTCCTGAAACATTTTTTTTTTCCTTTTTCAAGACAGGATTTCTTTTTGTAGCCCTGGCTGTCTTGAAACTCACTCTATAGATCAGGCTGACCTTGAATTTACAGAGCTCTGCCTGCCTCTGCCTCCAGAGTGCTGGGATCAAAGGTGTGGACCACTTTTGCCTGGCCTCCCTAAACATCTTTATCACATTCACTTTTAAATGTTTTTTTATGAGCTTCATAAGGATATTACTGAAACACAGTAGACTTCGCAGGTGTAAATGCAGCAGGAATCTTAAAAGGTATTATTATTAATAAAATCAAACCTGAGGCCAGTTATTGGGGTGAATGCTGGAAGATCAGAGAAGCAGAACAAGCCACAGCTATCTCACCTTGCTAGTTCCTCAGGTGATCCTTTTTCCTCAGGCTGGAAGCTTCTGAGTCCTCTTCCACATGAATCTCAGCTGAACTGTGCTGCTCTAAAGCCTAAATGCTTCTCCAGCCAAAATGCTTAACCAAATGCTTAACTAACTTAGTTCCTGGTCCTCACTCCTTATATACCTTTCTCTTTCTGACCCCACTCCCTGGGATTAAAGGTTGGGTTTCTGGGATTAAAGGCGGGGGTGGGGGGGTGGGGGAATGGGGGGATGGGGGGTGGTCACCATGCTTAGCTGTTTCTAAAGTGGCCTTGAACTCAGAGATCCACCTGGCTCTGTCTCCCAAGTGCTGGGATTAAAGGTGTGTACCACCACCACCCAACTTCTGTTATGGCTTACTCTTCCCCATTTCCTAGCCACCATTTCTGGCTCTGTTCTAGTGGCTGTCTGTTCTCTGACCCCAGATTTGTTTATTTTGGGGAACACACAATATTTCAGGGAACACAATACCCACCACATTTCCCCTGTTTTTGTCTAAAATTTAAAAAAGATTATAACTAATACAAGAAAAATCATATCCAATAAGTATATACAATATACACAGTCAAGATTACATTAATGATGTCTAGTCCATTAACATTTGACAGATTCAGATGAAAAACTCCATTATATATATTAACAATGTCCAGTCCAGTAACATTTGATAAACTCAAACAAAAAAATTTTTAATTACTTATGATATTTAAAACAAGTAGTTCCTTTTTAAATGTAGGTCCAATAATTGACCTTTTCATCTGATCATATCCATATTCTCTTTTTTCTCTTCATGAAAGTTTCAATAATCTACCTTTTGTCATCTTTCTCTTTTTAGAGTAGATTCAATGATCTACCCATTTATCCTATTATTTCTTTATCTTTTTTTCTCAGAGTAGATTCAGTGATCTACCTCATATCTACATTCTCCTTTTTCTTTCTTTCTTTTTTTTTTTTTTTAAATCTCAACTCTATTTTTGGGTTAATTGTCAAGTCCTGTATCATTTGTCCCGCCGCTGCATAATGAGAAAGTGCAGGGCTTGTTTCAAGTCCTTGTTCAAGTAGTCTGTCGGACTGGATCATCTCAGCCAGTCATCTCGTAATTGTCCTGAGCAGTTTGTAGTTCAAAGTCGATCTTTCCGTGGTGCTAATGGCTTTACCATAGTCCACATGAATTCATCTTTGTTGGGTCCCATTCTTTTGAAGATTTCTAAGTTGCTGTTAGGCATGTTCAATGGTTCTCTGAAGACTTTCTTTCTTTCTTTCTTTCTTTCTTTCTTTCTTTCTTTCTTTCTTTCTTTCTTTCTTTCTTTCTTTCTTTCTTTCTTTTTTTTGTGCCTCCTCTGTGGTTTGGAGCAATCACAGTCTGATAAATGTCTGTCTCTCGGAACCATGAACATTCTTCCCTAGAACAGAACATCTTCACAGCAATTTCTTCCCAGCATTTCTCTTGCCAACCTTTTCCAAACTGACCTTTGCCGATGCTTTCTTGTAACACGCTGGTCTTGGCAATTCTTCTCTGAACAAGCAGTGGTAAACCCTTTGTCCCAGGTAGCAGCATCACCACAGTCACCAACACGATGAGAAGCAGCCAGTAACTCGGAGCAGCAGCCACTGCCTCCATGGTCCCACCGACACTGTTTGTGTCTCTGTCCCGGCCGAAGCTTCTCCTAGGCCGGCCTCAACTTGGGATCCTCCTGCCTCTGCCTTCTTCAGTAAATCCTACTGGTGTGTGCCACCACAGCCAGCCGAGTATAGCTCGGGCCTGAGCTAGGGCTCACAAGCACATAGGTAAGAGGCTTTTTCATGAATTTGTACCACGAACGTTGGGCGCCATGTAAATCATACAGTTTGATAAAATGTGGCGTGTGTGTGTGTGCAGTGGGCAGCAGTCAATGCAGAGGTGCACAACTGGGAAGGTATGAGAATGCTCAGCCTCAGATGGGGCACCAAGCCACCTCGCTCCCTCCATCCCTGGCCCAGCCAAGGCTCAGGGAATTTTGGTAAGAAGCAAAGGATGGAGGGGAGTGCTGAGAAAAGCTGTCTTTCTGGACAAGGCATGACTATCATGAAACCACAACTGTATGGTTACCTGCAAAGGACCAGCTCAAGATCAAGCCCACCAAAATCCCTGCATAGATGGAGGAGATCTCCAGGCCCCACCCACTACACTGAGGTGTTGTTACTGGAAGTTAATAGCTACTGGGGGAGGGAGAAGCAGTTTTTGAATGGTGTGGTCACTGGTAGGTTTCCCATGCCCCCTCCATTCGATGGCCCTATACCCTTGCCCTTCTAGGCAGCACTGACTGGACGTAGAGGCTTATAAAAAATAAATAAAAGAAGACATAAGGTTGGGAAGGGACATGCTGGAGTGAGCTGAAGGGGGAAATGGGGTGTATCTGATCATATATATATATATATATATATATATGAAATTCTCAGTAACAAAAAGATCATAAAAGTATTTACCATAGATAATTGCCACAGTCATGCCAGTGATTATAGTCATTGCCTACAGCAGTTTATTGTGTTCCCCTTGGTTTTTCAAGTAGGCTTTTGCTATGTATTCCAGGATGGCCTCAAACTCATGGTGGTCCTCCTGCCCCGGCCTCCAGCATGCTGGACTACAGGTAGGCATCACCATCTGTGACTTTGTGTCTCTTTAAAGGCCCTCTTTCCTTTCCACCCACCACGGGGACCAATGATTTGCTTTTGTCACCAAAGCTTAAATTATCTTTCCTAAATATTTACATAAATGGAATCTTTGGTTTTTAATGCAGTATTGTCTGACTTCTTGTTCAGACTGATTCAAAGCCATCCAGGCTGTGGAACATGTCAATAGCTCACTTGTTTTATATTTCTGGGAAGTAGTCCGTCATATGGATATATTATCATTTCTTCATCCATTCCTGTGCTGACAGGTTTGGCATGTTTCTAGATTTTGGCCATTCTAATAAAGTTGCTGTGAATATTTGTGTATAAGAGATTCATTTTTAGTGAGGTTCCTAGGGCAGGAATGGCTGGATCATGTGTTAGGTTAATTCACTTTTTCAGAAGCTGGCAAATGTTTCCCCATGTGACTGTAGCATCTTTTCTATCAGTGATGTAATGGGGAGGGGTTCTGGTGTTGTCACATGCTTCTCAGCACTTGTAATGGTCAGGCAGACACCGACCCCCATTTTCCTTCCTTTCACTTTAATTTCCTTCCTTCCTTGTGGCAGGATATTTGATCACACTTGGACTCTGAGTTTACATTACTTAAATAAAACTTGGGGTCAAGAGGTGGAGCCAGCCATTAGTTGATAGGAAGTAATCATAGAGAGTTAGAGGGAGTCCGGGAAACAGAGAAACACACAGGAAGTAGTAGGAAGGTGTGTGGTGTTCTTTTTTGGTTTGAGATGGCAGAAGAGAGTCACACTGAGTCACCAGTTAAGGAGAAAGGTCAGTGATTGCTCCTTGACCTCTCTGAGCTAGCAGGTTTCCACTCCAGCATCTGACTCCCAAGTCTTTGTTGGGAAACAGAACAATAGAGACTTAGTTTAAGCCTAACGGGAAGTCCCTCCAGGCTGCAGCCTGAGTGGCCAGTTGGGGCACTGACTGCAGGGCCATGGGCCAAAGATGGTGATTAAAATATCAGTAGATTCATGTGCAGCTGCTAAACCGACAGAAAGTGGTTTGAGAAGTCAGCAGATTTGGTGAAACACTTAGGAAGTCCACAAGGGAAGAGTTAAATAATATTAAAAGGAAAAGTTTTCTCATGTTAAGAATGGGAAATACCACAATGCAGAGAGTTAGGACTCCGTATAGTGCTATTATGGATGGCTTGCAAATGGAGAAAATAAATGAGGGGATAAACCACTTAGCTGGGATTGACATAATGCTGATTGTAATTGCTATCAGTTTGGTAAATCAAATTTTATTCTTAAAAATGTGGTTTGATAACTGTACCAAATATGAAAATTTGATTAATAAGGTACAAGCCTTAGAAAGATTTACTACTGATAAGACACAAGCCTTAGAAAGACCTACTAATGAAAATAAGAAAAATACTCAAACACGGACAGAAGAATTTAGACAAGAACCTACTGTACCACCCCATGATGAAATTGATGAGGGGCAGCCCAAGGTTATTAGAAAACCAACCTTAGGTAATAATGAAGTTAAATGAAATCATATAGCAATATTAGATTTGAGGAGATTTAAGAGGTTTTTTCATATGGTATGCATTCACCTTATGAGAAGTAGAAGATAGTAAACTCATGGGCAACTCAGAATAGAATTGTCCCTCAAGACTGGAAAGATTTGGCATCAGCAACATTGGAAGCTTATCCTCAGTTACAATGGTGGAAAGAGGAGGCTAGGGCCATAGGAAAACAAAATAGGGCTAGAAGTGTTAATATTTCCCAAGATCAGTTTCTAGGTGAAGGCCAGTATGCTGAATTTCAGAGACTGTTGGAATTTGATGATCATACCTTCTTGGTGCTGTGTTATTTAGCAGCCTTAAATGCTTGGGAGAAGGTTGAAGAATCAAGAAAGAGGTCTGAGTCATTTACTGAAATTATACAAGGCCCAATAGAAGCCTTCACTGATTTTTTTTTTTTTTTTGCAAAGGTTGACCTCAGTTGTAAATAGAATTATATCAGATTCAGAAGTCAGACAAATATTAATTGAATCTTTGGCTTTTCAAAATGCTAATTCAGGATGCAAAAAGGTGATCAGGCCTCTAAAGACAAGATCAGCACCACTAGATGAATGGATTAGAAATGTGGCTGATATTGCATCTCATACTTATGATACAACTTTAATAGGAAAAGTAGTCTCTAAAATTTTTAAGAAAAATCGAAATGTCAAATGTCTTAGCTGTGGCAAGCAAAGTCATTTCAAAAGGGATTGTAGGCAAGGCATTCCTAGAAACAATGTTTTTTTTAGAGATAATTAAAAAAGAAGGGCCTAGCCTCTGGAGTATGCAGAAGGTGTGGCAAAGGCTGGCACTGGACTAAGGAACGTAGATGAACAAGGGAAAATGAAATAAGTTTTTTAAAAATTTATTACAACATAAAGCATATTACATGTGTACCACATAGTCCTATAGGACAAGCAGTAACAGGAAGATCCAATCCTACTTTAAATGATATGCATATTAAACAGAAAGAGTTAATAAAGACCCCCAGAGATAGATTACATAGTGCTTTATTAACTTTAAATTTTTAAAATGCTAGTGAGCAAAAAACAATAGCTGCTGAGAGACTTTGGGTTGTGGAAAACACTGCTGAGGTAAACTAGCCTATATATTTTAAGGATGTCTTAACTTCAAAATGGAAGTCAGGAAATATGTTGCATTCAGGGAGAGTTTATGCCTTTGTTTCCACAGGAAACAAAAAGCTATGGATTTCCTCAAAATTAATACAAATCAGATTTGACTTGGAGAAATTGTCTGAAAATCTTGGCTGCAGACATGAAGGAAGAAAAATTATAAGACAGGTGACATATATGCTGATCCCTCTACATGGGAACAGCTCTGAGACTGGATGAGACATGATAAATCTTGTTGGCTACAGAGTCCTTAAGACTTATTATTACATGCCATCATCCTTTTATATGTTATGGATAGAGGTTTATAATACAGTTTGGTTATGCAGTCCAAATAAAGTTGACAGATGCCTTTTACCTGCTCTAACATAGAGCAGAGAATCATCTTTAGTTGATTTGTTCACATTGCACATTCCATATTTGTGTTAATGCAGATACGTTTGTGACCTGTAAAGTTTGTGTGTTTTCAGAACAAAAGGACCAGATGCTAATGAAGAAAAGACAAGTAGCCCAGGTGATCCAGCCTCTCAGAATGCCTCCATTGCTGTTTCCTCAAAAATCTGCATCTGGGATAACTTCAAAGTGGCTAGCTAAGATGATCCAGCCTTACAGACTACTCTAGCCAGGACTTCAGTTAAGCCTTGCACCTTCCCATCACACAGAGACTGAACAATAGATGATACAGCCAGCTCTCCCAGGACTTGACCAGTACCCCAATTTTCTCAAGGCCCCCTAAAGATGGCATTGCCCCCAGACAGCAGGAAGTAATTTTAAGAACACAATGTTCACATTCCCAAGAAGTGGGAGTGGGTTACGATATTTGCTGTTGTTTAGGGGGGTTGTTTGCAAGTTGATATTGGTCATGGTCTGGGAAAAAACTAAGCAAAGGAGGTTAGATTCAGAGATCTCTTTCTGAAAAGAAAATGAGAGAATATACAAATGATAGGATAAAAGGGTAGATTATTGAATATACTTTTAAATTAAACAAGCAACTATTAGTATCAAATATTTTACACTGGTATGGATTTTTGTATATTGATACAAAATTAAGGTTATTTTTGTTATAATATACTGCATATATGTTTTTACTCTTATTTAAGGTATTGTACCTATGCAACTCATTTAAAAACATAATGTAAAGTTCAAGTCCTTGAAAGCTTCTTTTACAAACTGTTTAGGATAGTTAAGAAATGCAGGTTAGTAGTTAGTCACCTATAACAATCAAACTTGTAGTTAGTTAGGTATGTTTTCAAGGTTTAATGGGATATATTTTAGATAGATAGGTGGTGTTCAAATACTTCATAGATCTACAGAATATGTTTTAATAACATAAGGCTTGTCATGACAGTGAGATATGTCTGCTCCTGGCAGCACCAATCTACTTCAAAGAAAATGATAGGCATTGAAGAACCTCCATATGGAATTTTCTTTACATGTGGTAAAGCTAACCACTGGACAAGACACTGCCCTTGCCTTGACTGCTGACAGTATGCTGTCCTAACTGGACAAGCAAGACACATAGGAAGTGACTGCCTAACTTTGCCTATACAAGGTAGGCCAGCCCTTTAACATTCCTGCTGCACAGAAAAGTCTGTAAGATATTCTAGGCCTGTAGGCCAAAGATGGATGTTCCAATGTTGCAGAGGAATCTTAGGTGACTCTCCAGGTATCCAGCTGTCTCTGTTGTTTGTACAGTTTTCAAAGTCACTTGCTCTGCACTTCCTGTTTACTCTGGTAGTATTTTATCCTTCTCAGGTCTCTGATGGGGTTGAAGACTAGAGAGTTATAATTCTACAGTTTTCCTTGTTACCAATTTCAAAAAATAAACTCATAAATGAGATGTAAAGTTTACAAAAGTTGAGAGACATAAAAGCTTAAGTTGTTTATCTAAGAAAATGTTTTAAGGTCTAAAAAGATATTTTTTGGCTGATAATACAAGACTTTATTTATGACAGAAAGTGATTTAGGTACAAAACTTTGGACTCACCAAGATAGGATAGATATTAGAGTACTTTTTCCAAAGTTGCCAAATACAAATGGACTTGACATTGTGAATGTAATTCTTACCTGATAATTATTCTTATTGTATATAGTTTTACTGTGTTAGAGTTAATTAAAAAGTTACCTTTTATTTAGACAAAAAGGGGGAAATTTTGTGGAATATTTGATCACACTGTGATTAATTAAATGAAACCCTGGATCAAGAAGTGGAGCCAGCAATTAGTTGGCAGGAAGTAGTCACAGAGAGAGGGAGTCCAGAAAACAAATAGAGAAACACACAGGAAGTAGTAGGGGGCGTTGGAGTGTGGTGATCTTTTTTGGTTTGGGGTGGTGGAAGATAGTCCTTCTTGCTGGGTTGCCAGCTAAGGGGAAGGTCAGTGGTTGCTCCTAGGCCTCTCTGAGCTAGCAGGTTTTCACCCCAGCGTCTGACTCTCGAATCTTTGTTGGTAAATAAAACAATAGAGACTTAGTTTAAACCTGACCAGAAGTCCCTCCAGGCCATGACCTGAGTGGCCAGCAGAGTGCTGATTGGGGAGCCATGGGGTACAAAGGTAATTAAAATATCAGTAGATTTATGTGCAACTGCTAAGCTGACAGAAAAACACCACTTCCTTTCTTTTCTCTCCCTTTCTTTTTCTTTTTCTCTTTTCTTTTCTTTCTTCATGTAGTCCAGACTGGCCTCAAGCTTACTTTGTAGCCCAGGCTGGCCACAAATTTGCCATCTTCCTGTCTCAGCCTCTTCAGTGCTAGGATTACAGGCATACACTGCCATATCCATCCATTTAACCACTTTAATGAGATATATCTCCTTGTAGTTTAGAAAGTTGTGATAAAATACACAAACCACAAAATCTGACTCAGCAACATCTAGTGCATTTACAATACTGTAGAATATTGCATTATCTCTGTAGTTCCACAATGTTCTCACTTCTGTATTTGGAAACCAACACTTGAGAAGTCACTGTTCCTAGCATCTGCTATTCTTCCTGTGTCTGAAGATTGCTGTTCTGGATACTCATGGTGTACATGGAATCTGAGCTGCACAGTGGACAGACTGGCTTCTTGCACTCAGCACACTTCTGGCAAGGCTGCCCTGCTGTGTTCTCTGCCTCACCCTGAATAGGGTTCTGTTGTATGTACGTGCCACATTTTGCTCCCCACTCACCAGCTAATTGACATCAGTTATTTCTACCCTTTGGCTGTAGTGAAGATGCTATGATGAGCATCTGGATACAGGATTTCATTGGAATTCTGTTTTTAGTTGAGGATGTATCTGGAGTGATAAACTGTTGTAATCTTATGGTTAACTCTTCGATGAGCCACCACACCATTCTGCACAACGGGCACATCACTTTACCTTCTCAGTAGTGAGGCAAGCATTTCAGGTCCTCATGATCCTTGCTAATGCTTATTATTTTCCATTTTCTGGATAGCATCCATGTTAGTGGTGTGAAGTTGTAACCCATTGTGCTGATTTTATTTTTATTTTTTCTGTTTTGTTTTTCCTTTTTATTTATTTATTTTCTTTTTTGGTTTTTTGAGACAGGGTTTCTCTGTGTAGCTTTGGCACCTTTCCTGGATCTCACTCTGTAGACAAGGCTAGCCTCGAACTCACAAAGATCTGCCCACCTCTGCCTCCCGAGTGCTGGGATTAAAGGCATGGGCCACCACTGCCTGGCCGATTTTTTTTTTATTGTAGCTTTTCTTTATTCCTGAGAAATTAATATAAGTATACAGTGAAATAAGTCATTTCCCCATCTCCAATCCTCTGATCTCCCTCACAATTTCATAGTTTTTTTTTTTTTTTTTTAAATAATCTGCTAAGTCCAATTAGTGCTGTCCACGGTGTGGGACCCTCCGCTAGAGCATGGGAAGCCACCAGTGGACACATCCACACCAAGAACATCTCTCCCTCCCCCAGCAGCTATCAACTGCCAACAGCGCCTCACTCAGGGGTGGGGCCTGGATCCCCCATCTCTGTGGGATTTTGACTGCTTCAGTCTTGTGCAAGTAACCCCAGCTGCTGTGACTGCGTGAACACAGCAGTCTTGCCATGTCCTGGCATTTCCCCCTTTTCTGAGAAGTTTCCTGAGCCCTGGGTCAGCTGGGGCCTCCTATCTCAGCTGGTTTTAATTCCGAAGCTAATGTCATTGGGTGAAACATTCTGGACTGACATTCTTCCTCCCCGTCTTAAAGGATTTCCCCTGCTGTCCTCTGTCTTGCGTTACTTCCAGCAGCAAATCTGCTACCATCTTCTTTCCACTGCATGTGTCAGGTGTCTCTCTCTCATTGCTCTTTTAGATTTTATTATTCATTTTGAGTAAGTTGACTATGGTGTATGTAGTTTTATTACTCTTTTAAGATTAATTGAACCTGTTAGTGTTTTGCATTTATACTTTTCAATCTGACTGGGACTTCAGAAGATATTAATTAAATCTATTTTTAGTTAATGGACAAATAAAAATTAACCAGGCATGGAGGAATACGCCTTTAATCCCAGCACTTGGGAGTCAGAGGCATGTGGAACTCTGTAAGTTCGAGGCCAGCCTGGTCTACAGGGTGAGTTTCAGGACAGTCAGAGCTCCGCAGTGAAACCCAATACCAAGAAACAAAGCAAAATAAAAATGTATGAATTATACAGATTAATGAGGAGCCGTGTGATGTTTCAATAAAATTAAGAAAAACTTGCCATCAATTTTTAGATTGATTTATTGAGATATAATTTATACATGATACTATTCACCAACTTAAAATGCATAATTAAGTGAATTATAATTGATCTTTATCCACTATCACAGTTTTAGAACACTTTCATTATCCCAAAGGGGAACTCTGAGGAATGGTTCAGCAGTTAAGGGCATTGGCTGCTCTTCCAGAAGACCAAGGTTCAATGTCCAGAATCTATATGGCTGTTCAAAGCTGTCTGTAACTCCAGTTCCAGGAATCTGATCTCCCTTTCTGGCCTCCATGGGCACAGTACACATATGACACACAGACATGTACAGGCAAAAGACTCATGCACATAAAAACAAACAAACAAACAAACAAATACAATTTTAAAAATGAAAACATCCATTTTGGAAGATGTCCATAGACATCCACAGGTAACTGGAAGAGGTCTTTAGCACAAAAATGTTGGACAGAATATTCCTAGACTAAATTACTTGTAGATCAGGATTTTCCCCTACCCAGGGTGATTCCTTTAGATATTGGAAGTTGCTCCAACTGAGGTACTTTTGCTCATCTGGGCTTGGGGGAACTGTGGGAAAGAACACCTGGTATCTCTTCTTGTTAGATTGCACAGAATATGTTATTTACCAAAATGCTCTGAACATATGTGTCCAGGGGGTGTAATGAGTAATGTTTCTTAGATCTGATGCAGCACCAAGTGTACACTTTCCCCAAATTTGTTACTTAAAAGTCCTAATTGGATCCACTTTAATAAATTCTGTGAAAGAACTGCTC
Organism: Onychomys torridus; assembly: GCF_903995425.1. Classification (NCBI taxonomy): domain Eukaryota; kingdom Metazoa; phylum Chordata; class Mammalia; order Rodentia; family Cricetidae; genus Onychomys; species Onychomys torridus. The sequence continues at coordinate 67,044,160 of NC_050444.1, read as the reverse complement.
CAAAATAAACAAACAAAAATTTTAAGAAGCCAGTTTATATTGTTAGATCATTATGGGTGTTTCTCAAACTATAATAAGAATTATGGGGTCTAGAGAGATGGCTCAGAGGTTAAGAGCACCCACTGCCCTCACAGAGGACCCAGGCATCTACAAGGCACATCAGAACCATCTGTAACTCCAGTTCCTGGGGATCTGATACCTTCTTCTGGCCTCCCTGAGCACTAGGCATGCATGTGGTGCACAAATACATCTTAGAAAAGAATACTAGGAGTGCTGCATGCCTCAGTGTTGACTTAAATATGTCATCTTCATGTTATTTAAGTAAGTACAGGTATAAAATGAGATACAACCTTTTTATAACAAACAAACTTATGAAGTAAGTGCTCTGCTGCACACCCCACTGAGACGCGGCGCTGTGTAGCAGAGGCTGCAGATCTTCTGGTCTTGCTGGCATGGTCCAGCCATCTGCAGTGTTGCAGAGAGCTGACCTGCTAAGGGGAAGGGTCTTTTGATGTTCATGAAAGCACCCCTCTCTCCGTGTGAATTTCCACTTGTTTCCTGCAGGACTGTGATGTCATCTTTAGTCAATGTCACCATGTCACATTTTCTGGTTACCGTTATGATTTGGGCCAGAGAGAGGGCTCAGTGTTTAAGAGCATTTGCTGCTGTTGTGTGATGAGAGAGAGAGGCCACATACATGTCCACTAACCCCAGACAGGGAACCTACAACAGGCCAAAGTACGGAAACCACTGAAGTCCAACTTGGTGAACCAGTGAGTTTTATTGGGGTTGCTAACAGGACTATGGGGGAGGGGTCACTCACAGGAACAGAAACGACTCACAGACAGCTGCATCCCCAAAGCCCACCCCAGCACGGGTGACAGCACACACAGCTGGGAACCTGGAGCACACTGAACATGTAGCCTGCAGGCAGCTCAACAGGTTGGAGAGTGTCCTTTCCAGGTGCCTCAGTTGGTCTAAACCTCTTCCAGGAAGCTGAGCTGGTTTCTGCTTCTGGGCAGCTGGTCTGGTCTCGGAGTCTTGCCAAACCTGAGTGTGGATCTCCTACTCACATAAAAGCCAGGTGTGGTGCTGTGCACCTGTAATCCCAGCATGGGGAGGTGGAGACAGGCAGATCCCTGGAGCTCACTGGTCAGCTTTCCTAGCTGAATCAGTGAGCTCTAGATTCAGTGAGAAACTCTGCCTCAAAAACTAAGTAGCGAGCTAGCAAGACGGTTTAGCTGGTAAAGGCATTTGCTACTAAACTCCAAACCTGAGTCTATCTCTGGAGCCCACACTGTGGAAGAGAACTGTCTCCTGCAAGTTGTCCTCCAATCTCCACACGTGCATTGTGGGATGTGTGTTCCCTCCAAAATAAATACTTAAAATTAATTTAAAAAAATTTTAATCGTGGAAAGTGATTGAGAAAGACACCTCACATTGACCTCTCACCTACTCACACATGCACATACATGATAAAATTATTTAGGAATAAAAAAAAATGCACCCACCATTTCTGTTTGGGTGTAGCAGGGAACTCTGGATAGCTTGCTATGTTCCCAGAAGTTAACATCTTCCTCATGTTTAGCTTTATCTCCTCCTCTATCCTCCACTCCATCCCAGAGATGGAGAGCAAATGTGTAGAGGAACCCTCGTTTCTGCTGCATCACTGTGGGAAGGACTGATGGGGACTAGAGTTGGAGCTTTCTGGTGTAGGAGGGTGCTGTGTAGCATCCGTGAAAAGGCTTGCCACAGGGATGAGACAGAGCCACGCACAGCTGAGGCCCCCTTCCCAAGCGCAGGGATAGCCAGTCATTCTGAGCTCTCCTGCCTATGGAACCATGTCCATATTCGTGTCCTCAGCCTGTCTGTAGGCCTCCCACCACCTGCCCGGCTGACCCCATCTGCCTCACCTCCCCCTGCAGCTAGCAGAGGACTGACCCATGGACAAGATTCTCCCTTGACTCTTCCCCTCATCTGGGGGATTCCTTCCCTTTGACACTCAGATCTCCCCTGCCTTCCAAGAGAAGGGATGGGAGGCTCTGTTCACGTCCTTCAGTCTTCCATAACCCACCCTTATGGTGGCCTGTCAGTCCCACTCTACTGTTGTTCCGGTCCACATCTGAACCGTCCTAAGAGGAAGCCATGTTTGACTGACTCCATCCTGCCTCTGCTCAGCATGGCACCTTGCTTTGTTGACTGATTGTGGTGCTGGATGGAACCTAAGCCTCATATATCCTAAGCATGTGCTGGACCACAGCCCCAGCTCTTTGTTCTTGGAAAGTGTTTAAGACACTTGATAAGAAAAGATTGTGGGGGCCTGAGTACCATGTGTGGGTATGGATGGATAGCTTGCCGAGGCAGCGTGAACTCGCGGGAAGGTGGCCACTTTGCTCTGAACAGAGGATAATTTACAGATTCGTGTCAGGTCTTGAGGAGACAAGATGACACCCTGGAAGAACCCCTGGTCTCCGCCACTCCTTACCTGACCCCACTCCAGCAGCACTTTTGAGTGATGAACACAGTCCAGCTGATGGGGGAAGGATGTTCAGGAGTCATTTTGGAATGGTGAGTTTTTGCCCAATATGCTGACTTTAGTTCCTGACTCCAACATCAGGCACATCTCCACCTTAGCATCAGGCTTGTTACATACATGGACGGACTTTCCAGCATTAGAACTAGAAGGACCTTTATCATTAGATACAATCTATGTTTTATGGAGAAATGCTCACAACAATGCTCAAGAACTGACTATGTTAGGTACCATATTGAGCACTTCAAAATCATCCAGCTTTATCCTTTCCACGACATAAGACACAGGCTGCCATCTCTACTTCACAAATGGGGACGACACAGAGAGCTTGGGCAGTCTGAACGATCTTGCAGAGCTGGCAGGTGGCAGAGTCAGCTGTGCTCCAAGCCTGCTGGCTAACCTGGCTCTCTTCCACTTCCCATCACACATCACACCTGGAGGAAACAGACCCACAGGGAGGCAGTATCTTGCCTGGGATCCCAGGTCCTCAGAGACAAGACTGCTGACTTTACCGGGGGCACCTTCATTCCTGAGCCTTCGGAGACCATGAAAAGAATTTCAAGTGCATTCTAAGACCCATGTCCACCCCACCCCCCACCCCCGTTGTGTGGAAGGGGACTGCTCTCAAGGACCCAGCCAGGGAGAAAGATTTCATCTCCAGGGCAGGATCCACTTCCCATGGCGACGCCTGCTTGAGTCGCAGCTCTGGTATGAAGCAGGACTTGTTTAGGGCAGTGAGTGCTACAATCCCCATTGTGTCAAGTGGTGACAGTGTAATCCTCCCTAATAATTTCATTCCCTCTTCAAACTCCCTTCCATTATGCATCCTTAAAATGTGATTTCAAACATCTCTTTAGGTCTTCAGTCCCATAAGGGTAGGGGGATTTAGTGATGGTTGCAGGTGGGGGCACAGAGAGAATGTCTTCCACGCAATCAGATCACTCATGAGTGTGACTGAAAACTCCCCAATCCCATCTGAAAACTCCCCAATCCCATCTGAATTCCTCTCTGAGTTATTTGTGTTTTTTTTTTCTTTAATTTGTGTATGTATGTGTGTCCATGTGACTGTGTGTGGTATATGCACATCTGTGTGTGCAGGTTTGTGTACTTCTGGGCACACGTGCAGAGTACAGATGAGGACGTTGGGTGTCCTGCTATCGCTCTCTGCCTTATATGCTAGCGGCAAATTTTCATGGAACCTGGAGTGAGACTGGCAGTCACCAGCCCCAGGGAGCCTCCTGTCTCTGTTCCTATATCCTAGATCATACTGGAGTGTGACCACACCCAACTTTTTATGTGGGTGCTGGGGATTTGAACTCAGGTCCTCTCCTCACTCAGTGCTGTCCTCAGCAAGTGCTCATCCTCACGGAGCCATCTCCCTACCCTTTGTTTATGCTTTTACATAGAAATTTAAATTATATAAAAGAAAAGATAATAGTACATTAAAACTCATCTTCCTCACCCACCTCAACAATATCAACATATCATCAGTCTTATTTTAATATACCCTGTCTACACCATAGAATATTACTACCGTCAGAATACCTTACCTCAGAATATTTTGTATATCTGGAGAATACACATCTTATATCACTAAATAAACATTTTATTTAAAATACCTATATTCTATATGTGTAGAGATTGAAAATAATGTCTTATATTGGAGGAGGGGCTCACAAAGCCCCACCCCTAGCTGAGGAGCTATCAGTCACTGATGGTTGTTGAGGGAGGAAGAGTCATTTTTCTTTGGGGTTATGGTCCACTGTCCATGTTCCAATGGATGACCCCACATTTGTGAGCAACAGGCAGACGAAGATGACTCTCGGATATTAAAAAGTTGGGGAGACATGAAGTTGGAGGGAAAGCAGCAGGGATGGATATAGTCAAAGTGCATTGTATATACGTATGAAATTCTAAATATGTATGGCATTAAAGATTGGGAATGGCTTCTTTGAAAAATATCTGTTTATTTTTTATGTGTATGTGTGTGCCCTCACAAGTTCATATGCACCATGTGTGTGCAGACGCCCTTGGGTGCCAGAGGTTGGTGGTGTTGAGTCCTCTGGAATAGAGTTATAGGCTGTTGTGAATCATCTGACGTGGGTGCTGGGAGCCAAACCTGGATCCTCTGAAAAAGAAGTAAGTGCTCTTAACTACTGATTCATCTTTCCAGCTAGTGAAAATAATTTCTTAGTATCATCAAATATCTAGTCATTAAAGTATATGCATATCCAGAATCCAGTCTGTACACTGAATATGACTGATTATACACTCCTACCAACTGAGCCATCTCCCCATCCCCTAATATATATATATTAGTTTTTTGAGGCAGAGTTTCTCTGTGTAGCCCTGGCTGTCCTGGAACTCTATTTGTATACCAGGCTGACCTCAAACCCACAGAGATCCACCTGCCTCTGCCTCCCGAGTGCTGGGATTAAAGGCATGAGCCACCACACTCCAGCTCCTACTATATTTTTTAAGGATGGAGTTTCATTATGCAGCTTAGTGTATTCTCAACCTCTTGAGTGCTGGGATAACAATACCACCAATCCTAGATTTCTTCCTTTGCTTTTAAAAACATTTATCTTGTGAAGAAATCGAGCTGTCCTGGGATGCCATTCTGTTCTGGATTTCACTGGTTGCATCCCCTGAGGATTATTTATTATACTCCCCTTGTCCCTGAAGTCCCCTTGTCTGAAGTGTGGTCAGATCCCAGGCCACTAACTCGAGGGTGAGGTAGCCATGGAGGTGGCCCTGCAGCTGTTGGCTCACATCAGGAGACGGGTGCTGTCTGGTCTGCATTTACTCTGGCTTGTTAAGATAGTAATCAGGGTGAGTAGCGTTCACAGCCTGGTCCATTCACTGTGATGCTGGCTTTTTGCCTAATGATTTTAGCAATTGCTGGTGATCCTTGACTAATGCTATTGTTTCATCTGAGAGGTGATAGTCTACTTCTGAGCTTCCTTCTTTTGTTAATTATGATTAAGAGATTGTGCTCATGTATCATTTGATAACTCTGAAATATAATTCCTAATAACAGGCAGGATAAATTATCATCTATCTATCTATCTATCTATCTATCTATCTATCTATCTATCTATCCTCTATCAATCATCTATCTTCTCCCTTCCTCCCTCCCTCCCTCCCTCCCTCCCTCCCTCCCCCTCCCTTCCTCCTCCTCATCTTTTGCTGGAATTGGACATAGCACCTCCCACATGCTTGGTATGTCTTCTACCATCCAGCAATATCCCCATCCCTTTCAACCTTTCTTTATCTATTTTTGGAACAATGGCCTTACTTTTCTCCAAAGGGGATATGTTGGTTATGTACTAATGCCCAATTCTACCTGCAAACCTAGTGGCTTAAAACATCAACTTTTGTTATATCCCACTTTGAAGGTCAGGAATCTGGGCGGGGATCAGCTGAGTGGTTCTTCAGTTCTGTGTGGCACTCACCAGGATTTTATGAATGGATTTGGCTTGTGCCTGGGCTGGGCTGAAGCAGCTGTGCCCACATGTGGATGCCTGCATGGGGGTGGTTGGCAGGTTGGGGTTTGCTGGAATGGTCCACAGGAGTGACTTTTGAGACTTCTCTTGCATGGTGGTTTCTTATGTAGGAGCTCAGGACTCCTAGAGACCATTCTAAGAGGCTCAGGTCAAAGCTGCCAGATCTTCCTGCCTAGCTTAGGCAATCATTCACTTCTGCTGCCATGAAGACAAGTGAATGCTAGAGTTGGCCCAGCATCAGGGAGGAAGGTGACATACAAACACATGAACTTGAGAGGCAGAGTTTACTGGGACCCTTTTCTAGCTACATGGAAGATACAGTCAAAACTGCTGCCTCTTGGAATGTACCTGGCTCCTTCTCCTCTCCCATGGGGTCTGGCCAGCCTGGGAAGTTTGGCTGGGACCTGGCTTCAGAAGACCCAGCCAATGCTCTGTGTCTACAGTCTCCTTTGGGGCAGTAGAATATAGATGATCCTATTGTGAACAGGATCAATGTTATGTCACCAAAGCTCTGCATGTTGGAGTGCCCATTGCTAACCCTCATCAACCCATTTCTAGATGATGTCTCAAGCCGAATACCTTTATTGGGAACATTTTGAGAACTAAGTCTTGGCCTGCCTAAGCCTTTGAGGAGAATCTGTTCTGGAAGCTTAGCCCATGGGGCTTTTGTGGATGAGCCTTGGTGTCACAGCCATGCACCCATGATGACCACTTTAGGTGGCTGTCCAGGCATCTCGCTTTAGCAAATTCCTTCCCTACTCTGGAAGTGACTTGCAGCATTTGATCATTTATGAGTAGTACTCTGAGTTTTTCTGCACCTAGGCTTTTTATTCTGTTGATTTTTTTCCCTGTAAGGTCAACTTTCAAGAGCAAAATGAACTTTTAGATCTTGATGTCTGTTACCAGTTTGCTTTTCTAACCAAGTGAAGAACTTGAGTTCCAACAGAACTGTCTATTGGTGCTCCTGCCCACCTCCCCCAGCACTGAGACTCACTGTTTTCACCGCCTTTGTTAACTTTATCCAGTGTGAAGTTGAACTGAAGGTTCATCTGTCTTGCTTTCCCTGCCATTTGATTCTAGGTTATCAGTTCTCTCCTCTTATATCGCCTCTACTGATTGACTGATTGTGATACTGAGGAGGAACTGAGGGTCTCACACATACTAGATGACACTCTATCACTGACTACATCCCCAGCCATTTTTTAAAAAAAGCAATGTTAACATCTATCCAATAACCGATCTGTTCTTCTCCAACTTGCTCAAGCAAGTTGGAATAAGGACCTTGTCACTTGAGCCAAAAGTCCAATAAGGTTTCTCAGTAGCAGCACTACCAATGTTTGGGACCTTTCAGGGACGAGAGGGCTGCCCTGTGCCAGTAACACCCCATCCCAAGTGTTTCAACCCAAATCCTTCCTGACATGACCAAATGTCTCCAAGGGGTAAGGGCAAATCACTCTTGGTTTGAAACCACTGGTCTAGTCTAAGACCCACAGTGACTCTTACTTTTAATTTTTAAAAGGGGGTGGGAGAAAGCAAAGTACTGTGAGATGATAGCAAGAGATGGAGGAGTAAAGGGGTCCAGGAAGGGATACTAGAAAGAGATGTTGGTACTCGCAGGTGCTGGCTTTATTACAGCTGTTGCAACAATGAGACATTCCATAAAATGAGTTGGGATTTCACCCATGTCACAAGCTGTAATTCTCCACCTGAGAATCCTCAGGCGTTTCACAGGATGATGGACAAAGCAATGCCAGTTAGCTTGACTTCTGTTGCTTTAGATCTTTCTGGTGAGTGACTTGGAACTGTGGGTTCAGTGAATGTTGATGGTGTTGTCAAAAGGCTCCCACACACCCTTCTGAAGAGATCCAAGAGGCCCAAACTTGCTCAGATGAACAGTTCCCTTGAAATAATGGTGTCTATTTAAGATCAGGAAAACATCACAAAGAGTCACCTTCATTTTTGTTAGAATTGTGTATGTGCACCAGGCTGGTGCACTCATGTGGGTGTGTGCACAAAGATACAGGTAAGGGCTCTACACCTCTTTCAAATCTGCCACTGAACCTAGCCCAGCATTCAACTAGGCTGACTGGCCAATGGGTTCCAGGAATGTGCTTCTTTCCACACCCATCCCATACCCCAGTGCTGGTGTTACCCATATGTGGCTTTTTATGTGGGTGCTGGGATTCAAACTTGGGCCTTCAATGAAGCAGGGGGTTGGTCAACTGAATCTTCTCCCCGAGCCCTGTCAGAGCTACTTTCAGGGATGGGCTCCTTTAAAGGATAGGACCAGTGACACAGGAGTCCAGAGGTCTGTTTGGCTTGAGCTTCAGTCAATTCTCTGTGTGATGAGAGAGAATCACATGAACTTTTCAAAGTCATACTGTGGTAATTCTGGGAAGCAGAACCTGGGTCTCAATCATCTTCAAGCCAGAACTGAATGCAGTTCCAGAAACGAAGTAGGTGCTAGAAAATGCTTATGAGACACACCAATAAATTTGCATGGATGCACAGAACTGAATGGCAAGGCAAGAATCATCAGGGATAAGCCCCCAGTCACATTGGGAGTTTTCCACCACATTTGTGATGGGTTGGACTGATAGTTTGTTTTGCAAGATAGTGAGTGAGCTCATTATTTGAAGGACCAGACAACTCTATTGTTAGGTAGACCTAGATACCATAACATTTTCCTGTATCTGAAATCTCAGCCTTTGTGCAGCTGTGTTAGATGAATCTTCATTTTAATCCAGAAGCGCATGCCCAGAATTGGAAAAGTCAAGCAATGCCCAAAGCTTTCATAATGACAAGCTCTTCTGTTGTGGAATATTAGTTTAAGATGTGCTACATTCATTTATGCTATGGAATATTGTTTAATGATGCAAAGATGTGCTGCATTCTTTTATATTGCATTTGTTTAACTCTGTGAAGCTGTGTTACTTTGCCTGTCTAAATCACCAGATTGGTCTAATGAAGAACTGAATGGCCAATAGCTAGGCAGGAGAGAGAAATAGGTAGGGCTGGCGGGCAGAGAGCCTAAACAGGAGGAGAAATCTACGCTAGAGAGAGAAGGGTGAGGGAGGAGCAAGGAAAGGAGGAGAGGGGATGCCAGGGGCCACCCCGCCACACAGCCAGCTGCGGAGCAAGAGGGAAAGAATAATATATAGAATAAAGAAAGTAAAAAGCCCAGAAGAGGCAAAGCAGTTAAAGAGAAATGGGATAATTTAAGTTAAGAAAAGCTGGCTAAAAACAAGCCAAGCTAAAGCTGGGCATTCATAAGGAAGAATAAGCCTCTGTGTATTTATTTGGGAGCTGGGTGGCAGGCCCCCAAAAGAGCAAAGAGTAAAAGAATAAAAAACAAAAAAAAAACAACAAAAAGACACCTACACTTTTCCCTCCTCAGTAGTGCCCCCCCCCCAGCCACAGCCACATTCTTCTCTTTAGTTGTTTTTCTGTACCTCTGTGTTTCTAAATGATATGCTTACACAATTGTTTCCTGAGCGATCACTTGGAAAATCATCTACTGTTTCCCTACGTTTGTGGAAGAGGGCTTAGCGCTCTTAATGGACAGTCTGCAACTTTTCCTGCCTTATTCTCCCATACCTGGTTACAAGTTTTGGCTTACCTGGCACCCAGTGTTGGGAGTGTTAATGTAGCTGTGTAAATATTGTCCAGTAAAGAGACAAGTGAAATAGACCATGTCTCTCTTGGTACCGCCATTTTTCCTGGAGTGGATAATTGCTTTGATGCATTAAAAAAAAATCTACCTTTCTCTAATTTTTCTCAAATATTTCAACTAAGCTGAAAAATACCCATCAAGATATCCCTCTCTCTGTATGTGTGTGCACATGCATGTGTGTGTGCCTGCACATGCGTGTTGATGCTGGGTGTATTCCTTGGTTATTCTCCACCCTATTTTAAGATAGGGTCTCTCACTGAATCTAGAGCTCATTGGTTGGCTAGGCTGGCCGGCCAATGAGCTCCAGAGGCCTCCCTGTTCCTGCCCCACAATTCGTGGTGGGTACAGAGGCAGGCCTGGCCTTTAGGTAAAGGCTGGGGATCTGAACTCAGGTCCTCAAGCTCACAAAGCAGGCACTTTACTGACTGAGCCATCTTAGCCCTGCACCTTTTTAACTGCGAATGTTACCAGCTGTGTGTTTGCAAGGACAAAAAAGTCAAATGAAAACGCCAGGGTTGAGAGCGAAGGAGCTGAAGGAAAGCAGCCCGCTCCTCGCCTTCCCGTTGCCTGACTCCTGAAGCAGTTGCTCCTTAGCTCTTCTGACTGAGTCTTTTGATGTGTTTCTTCCACAGCTATCCAAAGCAGGATCAAATTGCTGCTATTTGACTTAAATATGTTCATTAACACATATTCATTATACACAATATGTTTTATAATGACATTTTTCTAGATGTACATAATATGTTTCAATCATACTCTTGATTTTGACAAAAAATTGAACTGTAAGGCATAAAATGTGCTGTTTTGATATGTGTGTATACTGAAAAATGATTGACATGCTCAGGCTAATTAAAATACCCACCAGCCTCACGGTCACCTTTGTGTGTATATAGGGGTGTGCAGAACACTTGAGACGTACCGTCTCTCTTGTACATTTAAATATCACAATACATTATCATCAACTACAGTACAATGCTACCCATTAGGCCTCCAGAAGTGAATGATGGTATAACTTAAAGTTTGTACCTTTGGCCAATTCTCTCTTTTTACATCCACCTCCCTGTCCCTGGTAACTACCTCCCTATTCTCTATCACCGTAAGCTCTTCTAGGATTCCACATAGAAGGAGGCCATGCAGATGAGTCTTTCTGGGTTTGTCTTATTTCACCAAACATGCTTTCCAAGTTGCTGAATAATAGTCATGTTATATTCTTTGACCCATCTGTGGGCTGAAAGCCTCTAGGTTGCTTCTGCATGTTTAACCTGGGGGTACTCTGACATACTGATTTCATTTTTGTTGAGTGATGAAGCCAATGACAGAGTAGTTTTAAATTAGGAGGAAACTCCAAATTGCTTCCTAAAGTTGCTATGCCTAGTTATATCTGTCAACCCTGTAAAAGGTTGCTTCTCTGTATGTTCAGCAAAACTGGCTAGCCTTTGACACTTTTTTGTTTGTTTTTTGAGACGGGGTCTCTCTGTGTAGTTTTGGTGCCTGTCCTGGATCTTGCGCTGTAGCCCAGGCTGGCCTAGAACTCAGAGATTTGCCTGGCTTTGCCTCCCCAGTGCTGGGATTAAAGGTTTGTGCTGCCACCGCCGGTGACAGAGAGCATCCTAGCGGGGTTTTCCTGTTACAGCTGATTCTTTCACCGGTTCACATTGGCTTTTCCCACTCAAGAGCCTGACCTCTCTATTGTAAATCACACTGAGTTATGATGTCTTAGGTGAGTGTATGTGTGTGTGGTGGTGGTGGTGGGGGCATGCCATAGAGTGTGTGTGTATGTGGTGGTGGGGAGGATGGGCATGCCATGGAGTGTGTATGTAGGTTAGAGGACAACTCTGTGGAGTTGGTTTCTCTTGTTCTACCTTTATCTGGGAACTCAGGTTCTCAGGCATGCACAGTAAGCTTACTAGCCATCTTGCTGGTCTGGAAGTCAACAAATCCCTCCCTTCCTCCCCCTTTATTTTTTTAGAAAGGAAGGTTTTAACTTTTACATAGTAAAATTACAGGTAACAAAACAATTATCAAACAAGAATTATAGTTGCAATATCTAGTCTATTTGTTTTGGCAAAATTAAACAAAATATTCTATCTATCCTATATTTATGAGTCTAAGGTTTTATATCTAACTTACCTTTTATCATAACTAAGGAAAATTATACTATCTAGTCTTCAACCACATCAAAGACCTCAGAAGGATATAATATTAGATATAAAAAAGAAAAGGGGAAGTGCTGTGGATATCGCTCTGTATAAATAAAATGCTGTTTGGCCAGTGACCAGGCAGGAAGTATAAGGCGGGACAAGAGAGAAGAGAATTCTGGGAGGTGGAAGGCTGGGGCAGAGGGAGATACAGCAGCCACTGCCGTGACAAGAAAGATGTAAGGTACTGGTAAGCCACGAGCCATGTGGCAAAGTATAGACTAATAGAAATGGGCTGAATATAAGAGTAAGAGCTAGATAATGGTAGACCTGAGCTAATGGCCAAACAGTTTAAATAATATAAGAGTCTGTGTGTTTATTTTATACATGGGTTGTGGGACCGCGGGGGCTTGGTGGCACCTGGAGAGAGGATCTCCAACTACATTACATGGTTCAGATTTATATAATCTAGACAGCTCTGATTATTATTCTCCCCATCTTCCAGATGAGAGAACTCAGCTCCGAAGAGGGCAGTCGCTAGTAAGTGGCAGAACCAGACCTGAGTGGCAGGACTCCGGAATCTGCACATTTCATTTTAATGTATTTAATCCACTTTTATTTTTTGTGTGCAGTTTTGGTCCTCTACGCCACTGTTTCACAGACCTCTGGACCGACTAATATTTCCAGTAGAAGTGTGGCAGAGGGATCTGAGTGGAACATGGAATTTGTTTTTTCTTGAGTCACAACAACAAAGAACTTCTAACCCCTCTACAACTAAGGACTAACATCATTACTTCAAACAAGAGAAGGAAGAGTGGGGTTGGGATGTAGCCAGACACCGGGGCTCCAGCCTGTGTCACTATTGGGAGGCGGAGTCTAGTGGACTGAAGTCAGGCTAGGGGGTGCCATGCCCCTGAGGGGGGTTGTGGGACTCTAGTACCTTCCATCCCCTCCCTCTCCTTCCTGATTGTGAGGAAGTGAGTAACTGTCTCCACCACAGACTCCCACCATGATCAGCTGCCTCCTCATAGGCCCCACAGCAGCCATGGGCTGAAAGCTTTGAAACCGTGAACTGCAATACCGTTTTCTTCTTTAAGCTGATTGTGCTGGGTAGCTTTATGTCACCTTTATGTCACATGGGCTAGAGCCATGAAAGGAGGGAACCTCAATTAAGTAAATGCCTCCATAAGATCCAACAGTAAAGCATTTTCTTAATTAGTGATTGATGGAGAAGGGCCCAGCCCACTGTGGGTGGTGCCATCCCTGGGCTGGTGGTCCTGGGTTCTATAAGAAAGCAGGCTGAGCAAGCCAAGGGGAGCAAGCCAGTAAGCAGCACCCCTCTGTGGCCTCTGCATCAACTCCTGCCTCCAGGTTCCTGCCCTGTATGAGTTCCTGTCCTGACTTCCTTCAATGTTAGAGTATGATGTGGAAGTGTAAGTCAAATGAACTTCTTCCCCAAGTTGCTTCTGGCCCTGGTGTTCTGTCACAGCAACAGAGTCCCTGACTGGGACACTGGGTTTCTGAAGCTCCTGAGAACAGTTACAAAAGCCACCAGCATGGGGAGACTCATCTGTACCTTTCCAAGTTATTTCCTTTTTGTGACTTAAAACGTCCTTTGGGGCCAGTGAGGTGACTCATCAGGTGGAACCACTTGCAACATAAACATGGCTGCCTGAGTTCAATCCCCAGATCCCACAGTGAGAACAAGGGGCTGACTTTTGAAGCTTCACATATATGTTCACACACACACACACACACACACACACACACACACACACACACTTACGGTAAATTAAAGAGAATACAGTTTTTAACAATAAGGCACTGTTACTTTTTTTTTTTTTTTTTTTTGAGCTGAGGATCGACCCCAGGGCCTTGTGCTCTAAATCCCCAACTCCGAGAATACGGTTTTTAAAATGTCTTTTTCTTTAGTGCTGAAGATTAAACCCAGGACCTCATGAATAATATGCAGGAATTACTCCAACATGTCTGCTATAGTCTGATGTTTGAAGACATTGCTCTGTGCATTTTGTTTTCTTTTCCAGAAGACAATGAGATGCCCTTGGATTTGGATTTGTAGCACAATATGCCTTCAGAAAGCCCTTTCTTCTAGCCATGAACAATGATGTGGGTGGAGGTTAATATGGACTATAAGCAGGTTAGGACATGGAAGTCCAGAGAGAAAAAGATGACCTACCTAAGACCACACAATAAGCCTGGGAGGGCCAGAGCTTTTTAAACACAAATTCAGCATTTTCCTAATTGCACTGCCTGGAACATCCTTGGCATTGGCACTGGTCAACAGCAGAAGGTAATCTAAAGAGAGGGGGCTTCTGGGATGTTAGTCTGTCATTCTAGACACACTTGAGGAAGTCACTTTGTGCAAAGTGGGGCTCAGCTACTGGCACTGAGTGGAGTGGTGGCCACCCAAGCCTCTGCATGAATGTGAAATGGTGCTCACACTCTCTGCTCCATGCAGTGGGGGCTACACAAATCCCTCCCTAGGCTTAAACTGAAGCGCAGAGAGGTGAGCAGGATGGGTAAGCGATCCTTACCCGTCCCGTTATGTCTGTCTGTCTGGCAGAGACCAGTCCCGCCTTAATCCTTCCAGGCAGATCTCTTCCTGTTCCTGTTGGGAACCTGGAGGCAGGAACTGAGATGTGGCATGGCTTCTGGTTCAAAGACAATCGTTTTCAATTTCTATATCAAGTTCTACAATATGGGACGGGGACTGCACTCAGAAATGACCAGTGTAATTCCTGCACAGTGTTGGCTGAGTGACGGGCACAAGACAGAGGATGAAGGAGCTGGCGGCTAAATTGTCTGGAGGTGGGAGGGTGTCCATGTGTCTAGGTCACAGGTCATGGGATCCATCTTTGGCACCTTTGGTGCTCACTCTTCCCACTCCCAATTACTCCCAACCCTCATCCTCAGCTCTCGGAAGGTCTGACTTGTCACTTGTGGGACAGTCTTAGTGCCAGGAACGGCTTGGCTCGCCTCTGGGAACAGACAGAGGGTTACTGTGTGGACTAAGGACCCAGAAGTCCTGGAGAAGCTGGGCGGTGTTAGAGGCATGGGCAAGCAGCTGGGCTGGTAAGGGACGGGTGTCCAACTGTGGGCTCGATTCTGGGGCCTACAGTATCATTAGGTTTTGAAGATCACAGAGCTCCAGAGTTGGAGGGAATTCTTAAAATTAGGTTTTTAAATTTTATTATACTCCTTATATTAGGCCATTTCCCACATAAATGTACCCTGGACACATTGCCTATGCCTACACATCCTGTTACCCTCTTCCCCCGACTCCCCATTAGTCACCTTTGTTCTCCAAGACAGTTTTGGTTCTGTTTTCATATATCACCCGTGTCTATGCGATCTTATTAGTATATAAAGCCTAGGACACACACACACACACACACACACACACACACAATGTCTGTATCTCTATATGTCCACATATGACGTTACCTTTCTCCCTCTGTTGGTGGACACCTAGGCTGGTTTTATAACTTATTTGTTGTGAACCATGCTTCAATAAACACTGATTGATGCCCAGGAGCCCCAGAAGGAATCCTTTTGACATCTTATTTAAGAGAGAAGTCTTAGTGAGCCCGAGGGCCTCACTCAGCCAGCTGCTGCTGGGGTCACCCACAGCCGCAGCTTTCGGGGTGCTCACTGCGTGCTAAGCCATAGTAAAGCACAGCAATGCTTAGTGTCCTTATGTCACCCACTTCAGAGACAAGCAAACTGAGGCTCGGAACGGTGACACAACTTCCCCAAACTGTGAGTCTCTAAAAAGGCGGGAGCCATTCCTGGGCTGTAGTTAGAGTTTTCCTGCCTGGCCCACAGTCAGGACAAATCTCTCTTACCCGCCAGTCCCACAGTCGCTCAGACCCAACCAAGAAAGCACACAGAGACTTACATTGTTTAGAAACTGTATGGCCATGGCAGGCTGCTTGTTATCTACCTTTTCTCTCTTAAATTAACCCATTTCTGTTAATCTATACTTTGCCACATGGCGTGTGGCTTACCAGTGTCTTTACATGTTGCTTCTCATGGCGGCGGCTGGCGGTGTCTCTCCCCCAGCCTTCTACATCCCAGAATTCTCTTCTCTCTTGTCCCGCCTATACTTCCTGCCTGACCACTGGCCAATCAGAACTTTATTTACACAGAGCGATATCCACAGCACTTCCCCTTTTCTTTTTTTTAAGGAAGGTTTTAACTTTTACATAGTACAATTACATATAACAAAACAATTATCAAGCAAGAATTATAGTTACAATATTAAAGAAGATATCCTATCTATCTTATATTTGTGAGTCTAAAGTTTTATATCTAACTTATCTTGTATCATAACTGAGGAAATTATAACTATCTAGTCTTCAACCACATCAAAGACCTCAGAAGGATATAATATTACCTGAGAACCGGGAGAAGGATACAAGCATTTTTCGGGAGTCTTGCAAGAGCAGACAGAGACAGCTGGCAGCCTGGACAGTCACCTAATGTTCCTTTGTAAAGTTGGGGCATCTGTCTTCAGCCCACAGGGCTAGAGTCTCTTGGTCACTTCTCTCTGTGTCCTGTAGAATGTCTGGCAGTTTTCTCTGCAAAGCAGGAACCTGAAGGACCATTTTGTCAAGCAAAGTTTAGTGGTCACCTTTCTATGGGTCCTGCATGTCCAGTCGATCAAGCAGTCCATACAAGAACAGTTTCTTGCCCAAATGGCTATTTTGGCCAAGGTGAAGATAAACTCCATATGAAGTGTCTTCAATGCCCATCCTCCTCTCTGAAGTAAATTGGTGCTGCCAGGAGCAGACATGTCTCACTGTCCAGAAAGTCTAAATTTTAAAAGTATTTTAAATGCCATATTCTATAGACCTTTGAAGTGTTTGAAGAGTGCCTGTCTATCTGAAATATCTCTGTGTATACCTAGAAGACTTAACTAACATGGCTATGAGTATGATTATCATAGATTACCAGTTATTAATTTATTTTTAATTATCCATTACAATTTTAAATGAGCTATATGAACATAATACCTTAAACAAGAGAAATATACATACAATATAACAAAATTAACTAAGTTTGTATCAATAAACTAAAATCTAAACCAATGTAAAACATTTTAAACAAGTTGTTGCTCTTTAGAAGTAAGTTCCCTAATCTACCCTTTCATCCTATTATATCTATATCATATCCCTTTTCTTCTTTAGAAAGAGATCTCATTTATAATCAAACTGCTTTAAAGAAAAATATTGGTTTTTCTCTGTCCCACACCAGAGGGCTCTTCTGATTTGGGACACAAGAATATCTTAACCTTTTCTTTTAGCAATATGTCTGGGTTTAGAGAAGTAGTGAGCCAATTCCATCTCCAAAGCCAGCTTGATAATTTTGGGAATGTGGGCATAGTTTGTCTTACTACTTCCTGCTGGAGGGGGGCGCTGTATCTTATGGGGACACAAAGAAAATTTTAGGATTATAGAGTAGTCCATTAGGGTGAACCTCTGAGCCAGTTGTCTTGAAACTATTCTGGATGTTGGATCATCTGGGCCATGGTGTCATCGGAGACCTTTCAGGTGGTCTTGGCTGATCAAACCTGATGTATCTTAATCTGGAACAAATCCACAGTCTCTGGCTTTCTGTGGAAACAAAAGCAGAGACTCTTTTCCAAAGCAACATATCCTTATATCCAAATTTTGAAGTCAAGTTACCTTTAAAATTTACATATTTATTTAACTCAACAGCTTTTACAATCAAATCTTTTTCTGTAGTTAAAAGTCCGAAAGACAAGACAAACCAGATTTTCTGTGTAATATCCATCTTTGTAAGATTGAAACACCTCTGTGGCTGCTGGCTCCGCCCACCTCAGCTTCCCAACAGGGCAGTGGTTCAGTTTACCACCAGCTCTGGGTCTGGAGCCATGTGTACCATCAACTATCAGAAGCAGTTCTATTAAAGCAGCGCATAGCCCAGAAATCTTTTTTTTTTTTTTTTTTTTTTTTTTTTTTTTTTTTAACTAGCAAAGGCTAAATCCACCACGAAGCAGAGTAAAGTGCCGCTTGTAGATTCCTCATTCCTGCCACACTGCAGGTCAGACGCACACGCCAGGAACCCACCATAGTAGCTCCAACCGGCAGGCTGCCGCTAACTTGAGAGAGACAATTAGGAAGCTATTTTTAGCTCTGTTTTAGAATCTTTTTTCTCAGGTTTTAGGTAGAAACTCTTGCCAATACGTTGGGCGCCATTTGTAGTTAGAGTTTTCCTGCCTGGCCCAGTCAGGACAAATCTCTCTCACCCGCCAGTCCCACAGTCGCTCAGACCCAACCAAGAAAGCACACAGAGACTTACATTGTTTAGAAACTGTATGGCCATGGCAGGCTGCTTGTTATCTACCTTTTCTCTCTTAAATTAACCCATTTCTGTTAGTCTATACTTTGCCACATGGCTTGTGGCTTACCAGTGTCTTTACATGTTGCTTCTCATGGCGGCGGCTGGCGGTGTCTCTCCCCCAGCCTTCTACTTCCCAGAATTCTCTTCTCTCTTGTCCTGCCTATACTTCCTGCCTGGCCACTGGCCAATCAGAACTTTATTTACACAGAGCGATATCCACAGCACTGGGCCGAGGCTTCAGCGTGTGCGTGCCAGAGAGACACCGGGAGGGAGAGCTGTGGCTAGAATGAAGGCGCAGCCGTTCCCTAAATGCACAGTTCCCTCTCCCTGTGGTCAACCGTGTTCTAAAAACACTGATTCTAATTCCAAAAGTCAGTAATACATTAGCGTGGGTGCCGTTCTGGGCAGCACATTGGATGTACGCATCCACGCTGTATATACTACCCCGTCATCGGCGCCTTACCAGCATCCGGGTTACTGGAAGGACTGCCATAATGTTATAGGACTGTGGCAGAGTCACTTTTCTGTATCTCCTGGTGACCCCAATGCCCAGGAGTAGCAATGTTGGTGGTTCAGACCGTCAACTTGACAAGACCTAGGACCACCTAGGGGACAGAGCTCTGGGCTCGTCTGTGAGGGAGATTGGGTTATTTGCGGTAGAACCCTCCACCCTAACTGCGGATGGCACCACTCTACGGGCTAGCACGCCAGGCTGGACCAACAGGAAAAGTGTGCTGGGCAGAATCATGCATTTCTCTGCTTCCTGATGCTGAGTCCAACGTGACAGTTGCCTCAAACATCCGCTGCCATGACGGTCCTGTCACGATAGACTCTGGGACTCTGAGCGGAAGTCCCCCCCTCCTGAGAGCTGTTTATCTCAGGTATTTTGTAGCAACTGTGAGAAAAGCAGCCTGGGCCTGTGCCAAAGAGGAGCCATAGGGCCTTCCTCTAAGCAAAAAGCGCTCAATTTTACGAGAAAAGAAAAACTAGTTTTCTGAGGGTCCTAAGGTGTACAGGGCAATAAGATGCTTTGGGAGACAACATCATGTAACTTCAACTAGAGGGCATTGCTAGTCTTGTTCTATACGTTATCATTGTTAATCTCTTACTGCACCCACTTAGAAGCTAAACTCTGCCATATACACATGCATAGGAAAAAGTGTACTGTGTATAAAGTTTGGTATATCTGTGCTTCCGGGCATTCTTGAGAGCCTCTCATCCCCTTCCCATGCAGATAAGAGAAGATGCTGAGCCCATCTCCTTCTATTCTACTGTCTGCAGGGCAGGTGACACTAACTGACAGAAGACTTTGGGGGCCTTGGTGAAGTGGGAATCAGGGGGTCTTGGGTCCCAAGGTCCTGCTTGTGATTCAGGACAAGCATCTTCCCCTTCTCTCTGAGGGTCAGTTTCTTCCTCCTGAGGCCTGGAGTTGGAGGTGTGTGCTGTTGTTGTTTTGTTATTCTATATTACTTTATTTATTTGTTTATTTTATAATTTAATTTAATTTTACATATCAACCACGGATTCCCCTGTCCTCCCTCCTCCTGACCCCCTCCCCCCCCCCCCCCCCCCAGCCCACCACCCATTCCCATCTCCTCCAGGGCAGGGACTCCCCTGGGGATTCAGCTCAGTCTGGTAGATTCAATTGAGGCAGGTCTAGTCCCCTCTTCTCTTCACCCAGGCTGAGCAAAGTGTCCCTGCATAGGCCCCAGGCTCCAAACAGCCAGCTCATGCACTAAGGACAGGTCCGGGTCCCACAGCCTGGGTGCCTTCCAAACAGTTCAAGCTAATCAATTGTCTCACTTATCCAGAGGGCCTGATCCAGTTGGGGGCTCCTCAGCTATTGGTTCATAGTTCATGTGTTTCCACTAGTTTGGCTATTTGTTCCTGTGCTTTTTCCAATCATGGTCTCAACAATTCTCGCTTATACAATCCCTCCTCTTTCTCGCCGATTGGACTCCTGGAGCTCCACCTGGGGCCTGGCAGTGGATCTCTTCATCTGCTTCCCTCAGTCATTGGATGAGAGTTCTACCACGACTGTTGGAGCACAAGGGCATATGCTCAGCTATGTTCATAGCAGCATTGTTTGTAATAGCCAGAACCTGGAAACAACCTAGATGCCCTTCAACTGAAGAATGTATAAATAAAATGTGGTACATATTGTAGTTAGAGTTTTTCTGTCTGGCCCAGTCAGGATAAATCTCTCTTACCCGCCAGTCCCACAGTCACTCAGACCCAACCAAGAAAGCACACAGAAACTTACATTGTTTACAAACTGTATGGCTGTGGCAGGCTTCTTGTTATCTACCTTTTCTACCTTAAATTAACCCATTTCTGCTTATCTATACTTTGCCACATGGCTTGTGGCTTACCAGTGTCTTTACATGTTGCTTCTCATGGCAGCGGTAGGCGGTGTCTCTCTCCAGTCTTCTACTTCCCAGAATTCTCTACTCTCTTGTCCCGCCTATACTTCCTGCCTGACCACTGGCCAATCAGAACTTTATTTACACAGAGCGATATCCACAGCACTTCCCCTTTTCTTTTTTTTTTAAGGAAGGTTTTAACTTTTACATAGTACAATTACATATAACAAAATAATTATCAAGCAAGAATTAGTTACAATATTAAAGAAGATATCCTGTCTATCTCATATTTGTGAGTCTAAGGTTTTATATCTAACTTATCTTTTATCATAACTGAGGAAATTATAACTATCTAGTCTTCAACCACATCAAAGACCTCAGAAGGATATAATATTACCTGAGAACCGGGAGAAGGATGTAAGCATTTTTCAGGAGTCTTGCAAGAGTAGACAGAGACAGCTGGCAGCCTGGACAGTCACCTAATGTTCCTTTGTAAAGTTGGGGCATTTGTCTTCAGCTCACAGGGCTAGAGTCTCTCGGTCACTTCTCTCAGTGTCCTGTAGAATGTCTGGCAGTTTCCTCTGTGAAGCAGGAACCTGAAGGACCATTTTGTCAAGCAAAGTTCAGTGGTCACCTTTCTATGGGTCCTGCATGTCCAGTTAATCAAGCAGTCCAGGCAAGAACAGTTTCTTGCCCAAATGGCTATTTTTGCCAGGGTGAAGATAAGATATGAAGTGTCTTCAATGCCCATCATTGTCTCTGAAGTAAATCGGTGTTGCCAGGAGCAGACATGTCTCACTGTCCAGAAAGTCTAAATTTTAAAAATATTTTAAATGCCATATTCTGAAGGTCTTTGAAGTATTTGAAGATTACCTATCTATCTGAAATATCTCTATGTATACCCAGAAGACTTAACTAACATGGCTATGAGTATGATTATCACAGATGATTAATTATTAATCTATTTTTAATTATCCATTACAATTTTAAATGAGCTATACAAACATAATACCTTAAACACGAGTAGAAATATATACATAGTATAACAAAATTAACTTTAAGTTCGTATCAATAGACTAAAATCTATACCAATGTAAAACATTTTAAACAAGTTGTTGCTCTTTAGAAGTAAGTTCCTTCCTTAATCTACCCTTTTATCCTATTATATCTATATCATATCCCCTTTTCTTCTTTAAAAAGAGATCGCATTTATAATCAACCTGCTTTAAAGAAAAATATTGGTTTTTCTCTGTCCCACACCAGAGGGCTCTTCTGATTTGGGACACAAAAATCTCTTAACCTTTTCTTTTAGCAATATGTCTGGGTTTAGAGAAGGAGTGAGCCAATTCCATCTCCAAAGCCAGCTTGATAATTTTGGGAATGTGGGCGTAGTTTCTCTTACTACTTCCTGCTGGAGGGGGGGCGCTGTATCTTATGGGGACACAAAGAAAATTTTAGGATTATACAGTAGTCCATTAGGGTGAACCTCTGAGCCAGTTGTCTTGAAACCATTCTGGATGTTGGATCATCTGGGCCATGGTGTCACTAGAGACCTTTCAGGTGGTCTTGGCTGATCAAACCTGATGTATCTTAATCTGGAACAAATCCACAGCCTCTGGCTTTCTGTGGAAACAAAAGCAGAGACTCTTTTCCAAAGTAACATATCCTTATATCCAAATTTTGAAGTCAAGGTACCTTTAAAATTTACATATTTGTTTAACTCAACAGTTTTTATGATCAAATCTTTTTTTGTGGTTAAAAATCCCAAAGACAAGACAAACCAGATTCTCTGTGTAATATCCATCTTTGTAAGACTGAAGCGCCACTGTGGCTGCTGGCTCCGCCCACCTCAGCTTCCCAACATGGCGGTGGTACAGTTTACCGCCAGCTCTGGGTCTGGAGCCATGTGTACCATCAACTATCAGAAGCAGTTCTATCAAAGCAACATAGCCGAGAAACTTTTTTTTTTTTTTTTTAACTCGCAAAGGCTAAATCCACCACGCAGCAGAGCAAAGTGCCGCTTGTAGATTCCTCATTCCCGCCACACTGCAGGTCAGACACACACGCCAGGAACCCGCCACAGTAGCTCAAACCGGCAGGCTGCTGCTAACTTGAGGGAGACAACTAGGAAGCTGTTTTTAGCTCCGTCTTAGAATCTTTTTTCTCAGGTTTTAGGTGGAAATTCTTGCCAACACATTGGGCGCCATTTGTAGTTGGAGTTTTTCTGTCTGGCCCAGTCAGGATAAATCTCTCTTACCCACCAGTCCCACAGTCGCTCAGACCCAACCAAGAAAGCACACAGAAACTTACATTGTTTACAAACTGTATGGCTGTGGCAGGCTTCTTGTTATCTACCTTTTCTATCTTAAATTAACCCATTTCTGCTTATCTATACTTTGCCACATGGCTTGTGGCTTACCAGTGTCTTTACATGTTGCTTCTCATGGCGGCGGTAGGCGGTGTCTCTCTCCAGTCTTCTACTTCCCAGAATTCTCTACTCTCTTGTCCCGCCTATACTTCCTGCCTGACCACTGGCCAATCAGAACTTTATTTACACAGAGCGATATCCACAGCAACATATACACAATGGAGTAATACTCAGCAGAGAAAAACAATGACATCATGAGGTTTGCAGACAAATAGATGGATCTAGAAAAAAAAAATCATCCTGAGTGAGGTAACCCAGACTCAAAAAGACAAACATGGTATGTACTCACTCATAGGAGGATACTAGATGTAAAACAAAGATGACTAGACTGCTACACAACTCCAGGGAGGATACCTAGAAAACAGGACCCTAAGAAAGACACAGGGATCACCCAATAACAGAGAAATGGATGAGATCTACATGAGCAAACTGGACGTGAGGGGAGGTAATGAAGGACAAGGGTCGAGGGAAAGAAAGCTTAGGGGAGCAGGAGATCCCAGCTGGGTCAAGAACAGAAAGGGAGAACAAGGAATAACAGACCATGATAAATGAAGACCACATGAGAACAGGAATAGGCAGAGTGCTGGAGAGGTACCCAGAAATCCACAACGGTCCCTCCACAATAGACTACTGACAATGGTCGAGAGAAAGCCCGAACTGACCTAGTCTGGTAATGAGAGGTGTGCTCCATGATAGCAAGCCAGAACGGCCACCGTGAGAACTCTTATGCTTTGCTCTGACCCTCGGTGTTGAAAGGGGGAAAGGCCATCAGAGCAGATTCTAGGACAAGATGAGAGCCTGGCCTCCCAAGAGGCTGGGCCAGCCCAAAACCTCTGCTTTGTTTGGCTGGCCCCTTGAGCCTTGTTTAGTCTGCAGAGCTGAGTTTATCCGGCTGCCTTTGTCACAGGCCATTAGTGCCCTCATAATCCCCAGGGGCTTACAGTTGCCTGCTTTCCTTAGGAATTCAGGTAGGGTGGCAGAGGATTCAGCTTTTAGGAACCAGCAGGGCAGCTCAGTTAAGAACCTCTGGCCTGTAATTCCAGCTGTGTGACTCTTGGCCTATCCATTCCCTCTTGGAGGCCTCAGCAGAGGGCTGCCTCAGATGCTCTCAAAGGCGCTCCAATTTTATGATGACAGACACAGGTTTCTGCTCACTCCTCCTGTCTTGGGCCTCCTCGGCCCTTGGTTATCCCTCTCTCAATCTGTAAGCAATTTGTAGCGTCTGCTGGGTGTCTACTGATCCTTTCCTTGCCCCGAGCCTGGGGCCAATCCCTCTCTCCTTTAGCTTGCTGCTTGTAAACTGGAGCTGATGAAATCTTGTAACTCTCTCTGCTGCCCTGGGGATTAACTAGTTGGTGGTTTTTGTGTTTTTGTTTTTGTTTTTTGAGACAGAGTTTCTCTGTGTAGCTTTGCGCCTTTTTCCTGGAACTCACTTGGTAGCCCAGGCTGGCCTCGAACTCACAGAGATCCGCCTGCCTATGCCTCCCGAGGGCGATTAAAGGTGTGTGCCACCACCGCCCGGCTAGTTGGTGGTTATTAAGCGAAGGAGAAAGGCACATTCTCTTCCATTGAAGATGATTTTTTCTCCTCTGATTCTCTGTTGCTGATGCATCATCTCAGGGTGAGAGTCTGATTTCCAGCAACCCACTGCACAGATGGAGAAACTGAGGCCAAGGAGGGAAAGGAGAAACTAAAGATCTTGTTCGAGCCAGGCGTTGGGGATAGGGCTGGCTTCCTGGTTGACCCTAGTATCTGTCTGTCTGTAAATAGGCTGGCGGCCTCTTTTAAAGGTTGCTGAAGATCTGTCCAGTGTAGGCATCAGGGAAACAGTAGACTTTATGTTGTATGTTATTGTTGAGTCCTCCATATCTGTATTGTCCAGTAGCCAGCGGCCAGCAGCCATGGGTGGGCTGTTGGGCCCTTGAAATGTAAAAGCAGACTGAAGGACCTGAACTTTAATTCTATTCATTTAAATAGCCATGGGGCTGCTGGTTTCTACCGGGGGGGGGGGGGCACTTGGCTGTGGAGAAGTCTACAGAAATCTCTTCTGCCTCACCTGTTTTCGGTTCTTAGGCAGCTGATGTGACTGTACCCTGTGCTGGACACCATAGAGGTCACCAAGATGAAAAACACACAGTCACAGATTCCGTAGAACTCACATCTTGGTGAGAGACCAGGCAGACAGGAATTACAGCCCAAGGGGGGAGGCTTACCACCGTGCAGCTGGGTGGAGCAGAACAGGAGGATCTCCACTTAGCTGGGCTTCCTGAATCTGTGCTGTGAGGAGAAAGGGGGTGAGCTCTGGGCAGGAAAAGCCTTCCTGCGGTGGGAGCAGCATAGACAAGGGCTTGAGGACACAGAAGAATGTGGACTATCGAGAGTTCAGGTTGGAAGCTGAATGTGGCGATGGACATCTGTGTTTCTAATGTCTGGAACGCTAACGCAGGATTGTTGTGTTTGAGGCCAGCATGGACTATAGAGATTTCCAGTCCAACCTGGGCTATAGAGTGAGACTTGTCTAAAAAAAAAAAAAAAAAAAAAAAGACATGCTTGGTGATACTTGTCTCTAATCCCAGCACTCCAGAGATGGAGGCAGGAAGATCAGGAGTTCAAGGTCATCTTTGGCTACAAAGAGAGTTTGAGGCCAGTCTGTACATTACAAGACACTGCTTAAAATGATGATGATGATGAAGTAAAATAAAATAAAAACAATAGCATTCATAAACAGAACACAAATTGGATTGTGACTGGATTCCCTAGTCCAACCACCAAGGAACATAGAGCTGAACTGATGTCATAGGCATCAGGGGGGTCTGGTGAGGGACGTCTGCTATGTGCCAGGCACTAGGGTAGACAAGAATGGCTTTGGGGCCTCCTTCTGCCCCTTATTCACAGAGCTTCAGCTCTTTGCCTTGCTTATCTAGAAGGGTTCAGGGCTCTGATGTCCTTCTGGGGCAGGATCCCCAAGAGTTTGTCCTCTGAAGGGTACAGCTACATCAGCTGCCTAAGCACCAAAAACAGATGAGGCAGAAGAGATTTCTGTAGACTTCTCCACAGCCAAGTGCCCCCCTTCCCCCCTGGAAGCCAGCAGCCCCATGGCTATTTAAATAAATAGAATTAAAGTTCTTCAGTCTGCTTTTACATTTCAAGGGCTCAACAGCCCACCCATGGCTGCTGGCTGCTGGCTGCTGACTGCTGGCTACTGACTGGACAATACAGATGTGCGTTTCCATCATTGTAGGAAACTGGAGGGACTCTACAACAACACACATGTTTGGAAGGCCATAGGAAAAATGAGGAGGCATTTTTATTTCAAATTGGCAAACACCCATTGAGGAGGACGTCCTTGGGGTGCACATGCTGACTTCATAACCGGGCTGGGGGCTGCTTGGTTCTCTAGATCAGTGGTTCTCAACCTTCCTAACGCTACTTTTTAATACAGTTTCCTCATGTTATGGTGACTTCACTTCACTGCTACTTCATAACTGTAGTTTTGCTACTGTTATGACTCATAATGTAAATATCTGTGTTTTCCGATCGTCTTAGGTGACCCCTGTGAGAGGGTCGTGATTCACATGTTGGGAACCACTGCTCTAGACTCACACTTTGGGAAAGACACCACTGCAGAGCTTCTGTGTGCTGTGACTACAGAGTGTCCAGCTTTAGCTTGGCCCTAGCCCTGAGGGTCAGATTGAGGCTTGTGTGGTGAAACCAGGCACAGGACCTTCTCTCTCAAAGAAGAAAAGAAGAGGCCAGAAATCTGAGAAAATCCCAGTGGGAGAGTGATCCAGCCTGCAGCACCCTGCTCTTCTCCCTGGCTGCCAGCCGTAGCTGATGGGCTTATTATCCATTCTGTGAATGTTGAGGATATTGAGAGCATGCTGAGGGGAGAAGGTGGTGGCGTTGACAGCTTCCACTGGTGAGGCCCTGCTTTGGTAGCCCCCCCTCATAAGGTTGATGACAGAGCAAAGCGAAGCTCCAACATGGAGCTGAGAGTGGTGGACAGTGGGGTCTTGGAGCTTTGTTCTTCAACCCCTCATGGGCCTCTGCATAGTTCCCATTTGGGTTCTGTTATGGTTGGAGTGTGAACTGCCCCTCAGAAGGCTCACCTGTTTAAACACTGGGTCCCAGGCTGGTAGTGTTGTTTGAAGGGTTGTGGAATCTTTGGGAGGTGACACCTCATTAAGGAAGTGGGTCACTGGGGGAGGGCCTTGAGGCTCTAGCTGGCCCTGCTTCTCTGTCCACTCTCCCTTCTGACTGGATGGAATGTGACCTATAGCTGCTGTCCTCCCCCACACCATGGGGAACTGTGTCCCTCTTAACTAAGCCCAAATAAACCCTTCCCTTTTCAAGTTGCCTTTGTTAGGTATCTTGTCCCAGGTCCCCCAAAAGTAACTAATACCGCCCCTCCATGTTAAGGTTACAATGGGGTTTGGTGGGGGATGGGCCCAAGGTCTAAGACATTCCGTTCACCATTCTCCAGATCCTCCTGCTGGGGATGGGCTTTACTTCCCTTGTGGGGTCTGAATTGGGACCAAGATGCCTGCCGACTGGGGTGTCTGTCTTCTGAGAGGGGCATTGTTTCCCTCCTCCTGTGTGCAGGAGGCTTAGGGACTTAGTGTGCTGTGGAGAAATAAAGCTTTTTAAGTGGTAAGCATTATATTTTGATCCGCAAGTCTGTGTGTTTCCAAAACCCCCTTGAAGACAGCAGCAAGGGAAGCCTGGCAGATTTTGTGTTTTTTTCTTTTCTTAAAGTCTAAAATCATGTGTTTCCAGAAACCATCATCCCCTATGCTGGGGGTTCTGTTCTCTCCTTCCCACTGAGGCAGCAGCTTGGAAAGCTTTCTGGGGTCAAGGGCAAGGGGCTGCTCCAGGTTCTTTTCCAAGAACTGGTTATAATGAGCCTTCTCATACTTAGCTCTGGCTATGAACTTTATTTTATCCTCCTCCTCCTCCTCTTCATCGTTATTATTTGTTTCTTGAGACAAGGTTTCTCTGTGTAACATCCTAATTGTCTTGGGACTCACTCTGTAGACCAGGCTGGCTTTCAACTCACAGAGATCTACCTGCCTCTGCCTCCCGAGTGCTGGGATTAAAGGTATGAGCCATGACACCCAATATATGAAGTTTATTTATTTATTTTTTAAATCTAAGTGACCATTTTTTT
Source organism: Onychomys torridus (assembly GCF_903995425.1). NCBI lineage: Eukaryota > Metazoa > Chordata > Mammalia > Rodentia > Cricetidae > Onychomys > Onychomys torridus. The sequence continues at coordinate 67,015,965 of NC_050444.1, read as the reverse complement.
TTTTAAATCTAGGGACCATGATTTTCCCACACCTAATATCTGCCTGTTTACCTCCCCATCCCAACCTTACCTCCATATGTCCAAAGTCTGCCGGGATTTAAAACCCAGGGAAAATGCCAAGCTATGCCTCAGAGTTTTGCCAGAGCATGGGCAGGTGTCATCAGAGACCAGGACGCAAATTTCAGCTCCACAACTAACAACTGTGACTTCAGAGAAATAACTTAATCTCCCTGAACCTCACTCCTGGTGGCTGCAGTGCGGAGGCTGCGGTTCCCACCTCACTGCAGAGCTGAGAGTAGACACTCCGTAGCTCATGAACAGACCTGTCCTCCCTTCCCCTTCCCAGGACAGGGGACAGCTCAAAGACACACTTGGTGACAGGAAGGGCTCCCTCTGCATTCTGCCTCTAATGACCCATACCCCAGCCACCTAACTTGGCATTCTGTTGGTTGATTTACAGTGTTTGTTTTCTGTCTCCTGTTAGCAGGTAGCCCCCAGAAGGATGGGGGATTTTGCCTGTTCAGTTTTCTCTGGTGCCCAAGGCGGTGTCTGGAACTTGGCAGGCACTCAGTAAGGATTTGTAGAGTGGCTTTGGAAGGAGTTTGTCTTTCTGACTTGTTTCGGCATCCCAGGAGCCACTGAGAGCTGTCCCAGGTGCTGTCCCACTCCCACCCGGCTCTCCTGGAGAAGCTTGTGCTCACCTCCAGCTACAAACTGCTGTCAGATTCTCTGTTCCCTGTCCCTCCTCGGTCCTCAGCTGCTGAGTCAGCCAATCAGAGGACAGTGAGGAGCCACTAAGACAGAGGTGAAGGGCATGGAGACCTTAGGAAGCCAACTCCCAAGGTTCATCAGGAATAAGACAAATTCCTTGACTACTCCGACCACCCTCCATTCCACGCCACTTCCTCCTGATATTTGTGCCCAGCTTCTGGTCCTCCAGTGATGCATTCCATTCCATCCCATCCCCTGAACACTTTTGTTGTCTGTTTTTTGAGACAGGATTGTGCCACCTAGGCCAGGCTAAGTTTGAACTGCAGTCTTCCTGCCTCAGCTGCCCAAGTGCAGGGGTTACAGATGAGTGCCACCACACTTGGCCCTTGAACACTTTTGACTCCAGGATCCAGGGTGTCCTTGCCTCCTGACTCCTTGCTTGGGCAACTGACAGTCAGCTTTCAATTTGATCTCAAGCACCAATATCTCTGGAAGGCCTCGCTGGATCCAGATGAGTCCCTGGCCTCCCCTTGGGCAAGAGTTGCCGAGTGTGATATTAATCTTTACCACCAGTTCTTCCCACTAGACAGCGAGTTCAGGGCTTGGGGTTCCAGAGCTGTGGTGCTTGCCTCTGCATGGTTGGAGCTTAGTTGGGCACAGTGCTTCGCAGAGAGAACAAGTTTAGTTAGTCATTGTAGAGTCAAGGAGGAAAGAGGAAGTATGGAGAGAAGCCCAGGAAGAACACCTGCTCTGGCTCCAGCTGTCCAACAGCTGTGTGACCCGCAGTAAGTCACGTCTACCCCGAGTCTCCATTTTTCACCTCTAAAGTACAGGTGGTAACAGGGCTGCCCTGGGCTACTGTCCCGTTGAGGCAGCATCTGACACTAACTGGATGCTTGGTACTTTGCCTGGTGATGAATACACAGTACCCATTTTAATGACGGCATGAAGCTCCCATCATAACCTCCTCTCATTCAGCTTTTGATGTCCAAGCTTCTGTCTGGTTTTACTTGGGGATAGTTTTTGGGATTGGGAGAAGGCTGAGAAGAGACTAAGCCATGTGACCAGGTCACTCTCCCCGGAAGGAGTAGGCTGGCACACAGCAACAGTTTCGGAGTTCTTCTGTGGGTGCAGTGTGTGCATGTGCATATATGTGCAAATTCCCATGCTCATGTATGTATGTGCATATATGTGCAAGTGCCCATGCTCAGGTGTGTGCATGTCATATATGTGCAAATGCCCATGCTCATGTGTGTGCATGTACATGGAGGCCAGAGATCAATGTCAGATTCTTTTGTTTGTTTTTTTGAGACAGGGTTTCCCTGTGTAGCCCTGGCTGTCCTGGAACTCCCTCTGTAGACCAGGCTGGCCTTGAATTTAGGGATCTGCCTGTCTCTGCCTCTTGAGTGCACCATCACATCCAGCTTAGGTCTTATTATTTTTGAGGTAGGATCCAATGAAGCTCAGGTTGGTCTCAAACTCACTACATAGGTATGGAGGACCTTAAATTTCTATTCTCCGGCCTTACGGCCGGCCATGTGCTAGTGGTATGGGTGTGCTTCATTTTATGTGGTGCTGGGGATTGAACCCAGGGCCTTGTACACGCCAGGCAAGGACTCTACCAATTGAACTACATCCTCAGATCTCCAGTCTCTAATCTGGAGCTTGCTGGCTAGCTAGTCCACCTGGGAGATCTCCAGGTGCTGGGGTTGCAGACCTAGACCACCACATGCAGCTTTTCTTTTTTTTTCTTTTTTTTTTTTTTTTTTTTTTTTTTAGAGCTGAGGACCGAACCCAGTGCCTTGCACTTGCTAGGCAAATGCTCTACCACTGAGCTAAATGCCCAACCCTACATGCAGCTTTTCTAACGGGTGTTGGGGAACAAATGTCGGCACCTCATGCTTGCTCAGCAAGCCCCTTCCTGACTGGATCTTCTCCCCAGACCCCTTCAGAGGCCCCTTTGTCATGCTCTGCTTTGCATTTTGCCTCATTGGGCTCAAATTTTAGAAAACTGTGAAGGTCAGTTCAGTACTGAACCCATAGATCCTGGTATAGATTAATAGAATGAAGGCAGCTAGAATTGTCTATTGAGTTGTGTAGATGGGGCCATCAGTCTGTCCACAATTCCCAACTCACCCAACCCCATGTGGCTGCTCAGTTCAGTGAGACCCTGACTGCTTCCCATTGGCTCCTCTTGACAGGGCCAAAGGCAGGCTCCAGAGAGGCGGGGTAACCTACAGGAAAGCCGTGTGCACCTACTGAAGTGGATCCCTGACCTCATCGAGAGACAAGCCAAGTGTGCCCTGGAGCCCTGGCCCCTCTTAGCTGCCTGCCTACCTCTTTCTCTGGCTCCTGCTTGAGTATTTAGTGACCTGTGGCCTGAGGAGACTGCACTACTGGAGAGGGTCAGGATCCCTGGGGTCCCCAAGCTTGGCTCCCCACAGCACCTCTGGGGTTTGATTGCCATCTCAGCCCTTTGGCAGCAGCTTGGTGGCCAGTCCCAGAGTCCTGGGACATAGCCAGCTTTGTGTCTTCTGGTCCTCTTGGAGTCTCTCTGGGAGGATTTGATTGACTGGGTGTCTGAGGACCTTTGATATTTCTCATTTGTTAGTCCAGAACACTGTTTGTTTTACAGCTATTCCCTTCTCAGGTGAGGAGTCTGATGGAAAGAGCCAGAGAGCCTGAGGTTTTGTTCTAATTTGGTTTCCACTGTGGGGTCCCCAATCCAAGTGCTTTTCACAGGGAGAACCCCGAGGCTTAGAGAAGCATCCCTGGGAGTCTAGCAGAATGAGGGCCCTTCCTTCCCCTCAAAGCTACATGGCCAGCTTGCTAAGGAAGACCACTCTATCAGGAGAGCTCTGTGACCCTCAGCAACCCATCTAACCCTGTCGCCTCAGGTGTTTTTGTTTGTTTGCTTACTTGTTTTTTGTTTTCTTCCTATAATGGGAACCAGAAATACTTTCCTGACCAGCTCAGACTGTTAGGAGATCCAGAGTACTCATAAATGTCCAGTGTGTAGGAATTTCTGCTGAATAGAAGGAACTGACCCGCATCCAAACCTCAGCCACTTACCCTCAATGTCTTAAGTGCTGACCATGTACACACTACTGGGGACCCTAGAGATGTGCAGATGTGTGTCCAAAGAGTTAGAGCTCTGGGCCTTTTGGTGCCTACCAATCCCAAACATGACTGCTCGATGCTATTACTATCCTTACCTGGGAACCTGAAGCTGAAATAGGATTCCTGGCAGCTGAGAAAAGTCAAAGGTTGTGCTAGGTGGAGAAGCTGGGGTTTGGCTGCCATGCACATGTGAAGACAACTCCCAAGAGGCCGGTGGCGGCAGCCCATTCTACACAGAAGGTGACTGAGACAGGGGAAGCAGGAGAGATGGTCCAGATGCTAGAGGAACCAGGTTCTCATGCTTTAGACTCCGACTCACTCATCTCTTCTTTCTGTGACTCTGCAAAGCGCTCACTAAGTTCATGTGCAGGTAGAAGGATTTGGATTTAATATTTGCCTCTTCTGCTTCCTCCTCTCTGGGTCTTTCCCCTTTCACAGGCGACAGACATGTCAGAGGGAATCAAATGGAGCTGGGTGTGGGCTGGGGAGACTGGCTGGCATCAGGAAGTGAGGGAGTAGGCTGTTTGTTGGAACTTGGTGAGGAAGGAGGTGGTCACCCCTCAACAATATCACTTTACATTTCCTAAGAGCTTCACTTACTTTATTAGGGAATGCATATAGCTGAGTGATGCTTCTCTTTAGACGTGGGAAGGTGTTTTGTGGTGAGGTGAACTTTGTGGGTATTGATGTGTCAAAGTCCTTGTCAGAGAAAGGGCAGGGCAAATACTGGGAAGCACATTAGGCGTGGGACCAGGAGACTGGGTTTAGTTCCTGTGAAAAGACCTGTTGATGATGCAGTCTCAGCCTCTCTGCCGCTACTATGTCTTATGGGTAGAAATGTACAGTATTGAACAATGGCGTGGATAAAGTTGCATGGTTGCTATAGAGACAGCAGTCCATAAATCTTACCTGAACAGAGGGAGGGAAGTCCCACACGGCCACCATCACGTGGGAAGCATGGCGATCACAACCCTCCTTTTTAAAACGCCTCTTGTTTATAATGATAACTGTAGCTGCTATGGCCAGAGCCTCAACTCTGCATTGAGATCAAGAGATTACAATGATCCCAGCAGATATATTGGTGACCTCTTTTGTGTTCTGAATTTCTAAATTTTATTCTCTCTACGTTTGAGGACACGGGGAGATCATACAGCTGTAGAGTCCCGAATTCTAATGATAATAATGTTTTAAGTGGACGTTCATCAAGCCCTCTCAGGTGCCAGGCACCGAGCTTGGCCCTACGCTGACATCTCCTCACTTAATTGTCACTCCTCTGATGGCCATTAGCATGTGGCTCATTTCCACACAGGAAGCCAAGGTGGAGGGAACGTGTAGCTTGCTTCCTGGGTCTCCTAACCCCCTGGCAATGCACGTGTGGGCTTTAATGAGCCATAGAGGAGTGGGAGGGGTGAGGGGGGAGATCGTGGTACTGAGACTCAGAGGCTGGCTGCAGAGGGAAGGGAGGGTGGGAGGCAGGGGTTACCTGTGAGAGCCGTGGTTTAAGAGCTGTAGGCGCTGCCAGACTGCAGGGATCCGTGAAAGGAGGCAGTGTGGTAGGAACATACCTCTCCCTCCCCCTCTTAGCTACTTTCTGGAGCTTGTCATGTGGCAGCCAGCCACAGGGGAGCCTAGGAGATGTCCTCTGCAGGCTTGGTCTCTCAGGGCAGAAAGGGCAAGGCTGGGACTGGGGTCTATGAAGTGGTGCACATAGAAAATGCTCACGGACCTGGAATCCCTGTGCTAAGAAGATGCCAAGCTTGTCTCAGGTCCATCAGAGCCTGGAAGGTATGGCAAAGCCATAGACACAGTAAAGAGCAAGGGCCACCAGAGGCCAGTGAGGAAGAAAGGCAGCTGTGCTGGTTGGTTTTTGTCAACTTGACACAACCCTAGACACATCTGGGACTAGAGATCTTAATTAAGGAAATGCCTCCGTAAGATTGGCCTGTGGGCAAGCCTGTGATGCATTTTCTTGATTGATAATTAATATGGGTGGGTCCAGCTCACTGTGGGCAGTGCAATTCCTGGGCTTGTGGTCCTGCGTTATAACACAGATTGAGCAAGCCAGTAAACAATGTTCCTTCATGGCCTCTGATTCAGTTCCTGCCTCCAGGTTCCTGCCTTTGAGTTACTGTCGTGACCTCCCTCAGTGATGGAGTGCAACCAGAGAGTTGTAAGTCAACATAACCCTTTTCTGCTCAGTTTGCTTCTGGTCATGGAGTTTTATCACAGCAACAGAGAGCTAACCAAGACAGCAGAGTAATGGATGAGGCACAGGGGTATTCAGGATAGCCCTTCTCATCCGCTCATTGCCTGTGATAGCGAGCACACGGCATCCGTGCCTATCCTACCCACAGATCTCTCCACGCTCAAAACATGAACCCTCGGGGCTGGGGTGTTGCTCAAGGATAGAGCACTTGCCTAGCAAAGCCAGGCTCTGGGTTGAATCCTTGACACCATCAAAAAACAAAAAGCCAACCTTAATTTGAACAAATTGTGGGGTTTTGTCAAAAGTGTATTGGTGTTGGTTCATGAGTTGTAACAGGCACACCAAACAATTCAAAGATGCTAAGAATAGAGAAGCTTGGGGGAAGAGGAGGAGGAAAGGACCCGGAATTCACTCTAACATCTGTTCAATTTTTCTACAAACCTGAAGGTGTTGTAAATGGAAAATATTGGTTTTATTGGTTAATCTTAAAAGTTATATACAAAGTACTAGGGTCTAATTGGGGGCATTTTCATATTATAGGTACATGGGGACATTGAAGGAGTGGTGGAGCACTTCTGTTATATACATCTCAGTATCACACTGGAGTTGGGCATGGTGGTGCACACTTACAATCCCAGCGCTTGGGAGGCAGAGGCAGGAGAATCTGAACTTCAAGGTCAGCCTTAGCTGGATCACGAGTTTGAGACTAGCCTGGGCCATATGAGACCCTGACCTAAAATTTTAAAAACAAAACCCAAATAAAACCAGGCAGGTAAGATGGCTCAGTGTGTAAAGGCACTTGCCACCAAGCCTGACAACCTGAGTTCGGTCACCGGGACCCATGTGGTAGAAGGAGAGAATGAACTGGGCAGGTTGTCTTCTGGCCTCCACAGAAGTGCCACAGCATGGATTCTCTCTGTGTAACTTTGTCTCTTGGTCTGTGTCTCTGTCTTTCTTTGTAAAGCAAATAAATGAAAAACAAACCCCAGACCAAGAAACCAACCAACAAAACCCCAGACACACAAGCAAAACGAAAGGCCAAGGCTTACTAGGTCCAGCAGCCAGTCTGTGATGCATCCCTTATTTACAGTTAGGGAAACTGAGACCCAGGGAAGGGTGGGGGTACTACTATTCTGAGCAGAGAGCTTCCCAAGTCAGAGTGTGGGGTGCCACAGGGTATCTTCTCAATGAAGAGAAACCCCTCTCCAGGAGGCCTGTTATTGATGGAAGAGGAGCCAGGGCATACAGAGGTGCACTGCAGTGACCCTTGCCCCCCGCCAGCCTGGGTGGGCTCTCCTGAGACACCCTGGTAGTTAACGAGAGCCTTCAAGAGCCCCAGTGCTCTTACATCTGTGTTTATTTAGTGGGAGAGCAGGTACCCTCCCCACACCCCAGCTGGGTGGGTTCTGACTCACTGAGCTGGATGCAGAAAGGAGTGGACACCCAGTCAATTGCTTCAGGATAGAAGACTGAGTGGGAAGGGGCCGCCATCTGCAAAGCCCAAACTGGAGCCAGAGAGCTGTGACTTTAGGATCTCACCAGACACTGCAAGAGTGCGGGGACACTTCTCTGAGCCCTTTATGCCGCCTCTCACTGTTCCTGTTGGGGTTAGAAGCAGCAGAACAGAGCCTGTCACGGTCAGTCGGTTGGTCGTTTCTCACAGGAGGACACTGAGATGGGGAAGATGCCCAGGCATGTGAATCACACCAGCACATCCCAGGAAGCACAGAGGGAGGCTCTGCGCCCAAGCCTCCTTTTACTTGTTAAAGTGATGTTTGGGGAAAGGCCAAAGGGACTGTAATATTTACAAACACCAAACTCCTGACAGGAATTTTCTTGCAGGAGCACAGGTTAGCCCTAGGACGCTGCTTTGCATGGATCTGAGGACCAAACAAACCTAAGTAAAGTGAGGACCCTGCCTCCTCTCTGTGGGACACCCTGGAAGGGAGCACAGGGCTAGGCTGAGGAGGACTCTGTTAGAGTTGGAGTTACAGTTTCAGTCATGGTTATCTTACTGTACACAGACTGACACAGAGTTATATACACATTACCTGCATGCACGAATACGAACACATGTGCAGACTGAGCATCTGTTTCCCCAGATGCTCAGGACCAGAAGTGGTTTAGATTTTGTAGTTTTAAAATTCTTTTTGAACGTTTACATAGAGGTAATTAACTGAGCATCCCTACTCCAAAAATCACAACTCTAAAATGCTCCAAAATCTGATTTTTTTTTTTTTTTTTGCATCCTCTTGGTGCTGAAAATGATTTGGTTTTGGAGTAATTCAGATTTGGCCTTTGAGGTTAGGGACTTGCATATGCCCTTGCTCTGACTACCAGGAGGGCCAAGAGCAGTGTAGAAGAAACCAGAGCTCCTTGGAGAATCAGCTGGCTGTAGGACTGAATCAAAGAAATGGATGATCTTAAAGACTAAGGAAGCATTGTAAAAACTCAAAGATGGCGGCCTGTCAAAACCAAAAGCTGACCAACAATGGCATCCTTTACAGGATGGGACTGTGATCCCGAGAAAAGGGAAAGACTGATCAAATAACAAAACGGGTAAAGAAACAAAGATAAATGTGTGTGTGTGTGTGTGTGTGTGTGTGTGTGTGTGTGTGTGTGCACATGTGTGTTGATGCATTTGTATATGTGTGGACATATGTAAGCAGGTACACATGTTTATATGTGTGTGTGGTGTGCATACATTTGTATGTGTGTGTTTGCATGTGGGCAAGTACACATGTTTTTTTTTTTTTTTGTTTGTGTGTGTGTGTGTGTGTGTGTGTGTGTATGTGTGTGTGTGTGTAGGTCAGAAATATCCTCTTATCCTCTTATATTTCCCTCGACTTTATTTTTGGAAACAGGGCCTTTTACTGAATGGAGCACACAAATTCAACTAGAGTTGCTAGCCAGTAAGCGGGAGGATCCTCTCCTCCCATCTGCCTCCCTGGCACTGAGGTGAAATGGCGGTGGAGACTGAGCTTGGGTTCTCATGCTTGTATGGCAAACACTTTGCCTGCTGGGCCTATTCCCCAGCCCTGAAAATCCTTTCCACAGAACTGAGAATGCAAAGGTAGAATAATGAGGGCAGAGAGTTGCCATGAGAACATTACCACAACAATCACACAAGCCCTGCTTAGGGTAAAATTGGTGGATGAAACTTTAAGAAACAGGACATTTGTATAGCATCAAAGAAGCTCCCCGCAATGTTGATTAGTCACTGTGGTGATTTAGCAGGTCCATGCACTCGCTGATATTCCTCTCTCCTTGAACTTGGTGTGTGGTTTCCACTGACCTTGGTGATTCTCTTCTCTGACTGGAAAGTGGGAAGGGAGACGCACACGACAGTGGAGAAGCTGACAGACACCACCTCAACCAAATGACCACCAGTGACAATGTCATCCCCATACCACGGACACAGCCATGAGACAGGAACTCTGGGACATCCTTCGTTTCAATCCATCAGCTTCTCCAGGTAGTGAGAGACGATCAGACAGATCCAGTGGAGGACTTTTCACAAAACACCTCCCAGACCTTTTCTGAAGTGGCAGGGTCCCGAGAAACCAAGGGCGGCAAGGTGAAATCACAGCTACGGAGGGCTGATCCCCTGGGTCGGATTTGTGAAACAGGAAGGATGTTAGCAGGAACGCTGGCAGAACCGGAATAAAGCCCACACTCAGTTGCTAACACCATGCCATGCACGTCATCAGGAGCTGGGCAAAGGCTGCACGGGACTGTCTGATCTAACTTTGCAACTCTCCCAGCAAGTGAAGAAGCCTTTCAAGACAAGTTGTTTTTTGCTTTTTGTTTCTTAAACAGATTTTGTTGTACAATCTGATGGGAGTCACCAGCAAGGAAGAGTCCATGTTGTTGAGATTTTTCCATGTTCTATGGTTCTAAGACAAACAACATCAAAATAAGACCTTTGGTTCAGATCTCATTGCCTTAATGACTTCATTGGAGATTTTTCTAATGATAGAGGGTGAACTCAGATAATGCCCATTGTACAGCTGAGAAAACTGAGACACCGGTCCTAGAATCACAAACCATGCTGTAGATGGGGAGGCTAAAGTGTAGAGAGCAGAAAGGCTTTGCCCATGGTTATGAAAGCAAGTTGAAAGGCCAGTCTAGGACTGGAACTCCCAAGTCCTGAGTCCTCATTCTTAAAACCCTGGCTGCTGATTCAAGACAGCCACAGACAAAGCTTGAATGTGGACTGTTCGAGGTAAAGGCCAGACATTCTCATCTCACCCCCACCTTCTTCTCACCTTCCAGTTAAGCAATAAAGCTGAAAAGATTCTTCAACAAACAAATCCCTCCTCATTGTGGAATCCACAGGCACAGGGTTCTTCAGAAACCTGAAAGGCAGGCTCCCTACGAGAAGGGCTGTTGGGACACGCCTGTCCGCCTGTCCGCCTGTCCAGACACCCACTTCCAGCTCCTTCTAAGAGGGCTGAATGCCTGCCTTGGGGCAGCAGAGCAGTGGTCATTCCAGGACTCCCTGCCTCTGAGGTAGGACTGAGGTAGGAGCAGCCAGGACAGCGGGAGTCCCTTCCAGGAAGGCTCCTTGACCAATGAGTAGCCCACATTCCCCTTTCAAGGTTGACTTCATCTGGATTTTGGAAAGTGCTCCAAAGAACTAGCTCACTGTTGATGGGGAAGGCATCTGTGGGGTCAGGCCCCGGGGTGTGACAGCGCACTATTGCCAGGCCAGAGGATGAAACTGGAAAACACGGGCCTTTTTCTCTCCATGTGAAAAGTGAAGGCTGTTGTGTTTTATAAACTAAGACTCAGCTGGGCTAGGGGAAGATGGTTGTGCTAACTAAAACCGGGGAGCAGAGACTCTGGGTGAGGTTTGGCTATGCCAAGAGGTAACAGTGCCTTGGAGAAGCAAAATGTTCCTTTGTATCCTTGAAAGGCAGAGTGAGGACCCCACTTGGGCCTCTTGCTTGAGAGAGGTTGGGGACTGGGCCCTCTATTTTCATTTGTGGGAGGATAAAGAACCCTGCATCTCAAGGGGAAAGGTTGTGAGCCATTCCCTCTGAGAAGCCTGGTGTGGTCCTGACCTAGATCTCCTGAGTTTGATCCCCTGGGCTCTCAGAAAATACCATCTTCTTCTCCAGGGCCTGTGAAAGAGAGATCAGCGCCAACAAGAGGAGTCTGGCTGGCTTACATGTCAGAGGAGCTCTGAAGATCAGAAGCTCGGGCTGGGGAGACAGCTCTGTGGATTAGATGCTTGCCACTCAAGCGTCATGATCTGAGTTCAAATCCCTGGAACCTACATAAAAATAGGGTATGGGGGGGCACCATCTGTGAGTCCAACGAGATGGGAGGTGGAGGTAGGAAAAATCTCCAGAAACTCTCGGCCAGCTAGCCTGGAGTACAAAGCAGTGGACAATAAAGCCCCTGTCTCAAACAGTGTGTACCACGACACACGCTTATAAGTACACATACTCATACACACTTAAAAATGTTTAGAAGCTACAGTGTGTCTCAAGAAAAGTTTCTAAAGGGCACTGCCAATCATGCCAGCCTGGGCTCGGTTCAGGTTTTGTTTTCCAGGAATGGGTATTGATCAAGGGCACCTTGCTTTTATTCTTCAGATAAACAATATCTCCTCCCTCCCTGTCTTTTTTTTTTTTATAATTGCTGCAGGGAACTACTGAATCTTGTTTTAATGCCTGCTCTCAAAACAGCTAACAGATTAGCTAGCACTTTCCACTGGGCTGCCAAGCTAATCACCTCCCTATGTAGCAATTACCACCTTTTTAATTGGCTAATTAATTGTAAGATGAGTTGTTTAATGAGGATCTGATTTCCCAGAATGCAAGCTTTCTGAAGGTAGGGGACAGTAAGGACAGCAGGAACAGTGTCTGTTCTGTCCACTGTGGTGTCCTTCATTCCAGGCTGTGTGTGCATGAGTGTGTGCATATGTGCATCTGTGCGTGCATATACACATACACACATCCCAGGCAGTTTACATATTGTCATTATTCTTTGCCAACAAATGCATCCTTTGAGGACACCATCATTTTCAGGTGTGAGCATCCTCTAAAATAAATGTCAAGAGAAGAAGTAGTGTTTTTGGTGAAGGTGAGGAGTACTGTGTTTATTAAATCACACCATCATTTGTCTTCAGCGCTCATGTCATGAGCTAGAGGTCAGGTGGAGGCTGGGTGCTCTCTTGAGGGGCCTCTGTCCAGGAGAGGAGCCATAGTCACACCTGGCCCTGCAGGGCTGGCTGGGCAGACCTTTAGAGTGGGAGCTGGGCTCTGGTGCCAGCTGAGAGTTGAATTTGCTCTGTGGCTTTGCACAAGTCCGTCCCCTCTCTGGACCTTTGTGTCCAAGCAGGTCCATTTGCACGATCTGTGGGTGGCTTTGTGATCTTTGCTTGTTTTATAGTTCTTTGCGTTATATAGTTGTCCCTTCTAGTAGTTTCCATCTCTTGAGGCCTGGGCGGCCTCTACAGGAGGGTGTGTGAATTCCACCTGCTTCTTGGAGTGAAGGCCTTTCTGTGTCGGCTCTGAAAAGGGAGGCCAGACCTGTTTCTTCCCCTAGATGGCTGTGCAACCTGAGGAGAGTACTTGCTACTCTCTGGGCCTTGGACTCCTGTATATAACATGGGGGCTCTGGGGTCCCTTGCACCTCCATCCTCCTTTACATCTCCATCCTTACACCTCCACTCTTACACCTCCATCCTCCTTACACCTCCATCCTTACACCTCCATCCTCCTTACACCTCTATCCTTACACCTCCATCCTTACACCTCCATCCTCCTTACACCTCCATCCTCCTTACACCTCCATCCTCCTTACACCTCCATCCTCCTTACACCTCCATCCTCCTTACACCTCCATCCTCCTTACACCCCCATCCTTACACCTCCATCCTCCTTACACCTCCATCCTTACACCTCCATCCTCCTTACACCTCCATCCTCCTTACACCTCCCTCCTCCTTACACCCCCATCCTTACACCTCCATCCTTACACCTCCATCCTTACACCTCCATCCTCCTTACACCTCCATCCTTACACCTCCATCCTTACAACCCCATTCTCCTTACACCTCCATCCTCCTTACACCCCCATCCTTACACCCCCATCCTTACACCTCCATCCTTACACCTCCATCCTTACACCTCCATCCTTACACCTCCATCCTCCTTACACCTCCATCCTTACACCTCCATCCTTACACCTCCATCCTCCTTACACCTCCATCCTTACACCTCCATCCTTACACCCCCATTCTCCTTACACCTCCATCCTCCTTACACCTCCATCCTCCTTACACCCCCATCCTTACACCCCCATCCTTACACCTCCATCCTTACACCTCCATCCTTACACCTCCATCCTTACACCTCCATCCTCCTTACACCTCCATCCTTACACCTCCATCCTTACACCTCCATCCTCCTTACACCTCCATCCTTACACCTCCATCCTTACACCCCCATTCTCCTTACACCTCCATCCTTACACCCCCATTCTCCTTACACCTCCATCCTCCTTACACCTCCATCCTCCTTACACCTCCATCCTTACACCCCCATCCTCCTTACACCTCCATCCTCCTTACACCTCCATCCTCCTTACACCTCCATCCTTACACCCCCATCCTTACACCCCCATCCTCCTTACACCTCCATCCTTACACCTCCATCCTCCTTACACCTCCATCCTCCTTACACCCCCATCCTTACACCTCCATCCTTACACCTCCATCCTCCTTACACCTCCATCCTCCTTACACCTCCATCCTTACACCCCCATCCTCCTTACACCTCCATCCTTACACCTCCATCCTCCTTACACCTCCATCCTTCTTACACCCCCATCCTTACACCTCCATCCTTACACCTCCATCCTCCTTACACCTCCATCCTTACACCCCCATCCTCCTTACACCTCCATCCTTACACCTCCATCCTTACACCCCCATCCTGTTCTTAGGTGACTGGCCTTGCATAAAATGTGTCCAGTAGTGTTCTATGGGATGGCAATGGGATTCAGCAAGCACAGAGTGAGAAGGAACTGCTCCTGTCTGGCGGATGGTAAGTTTCATTCATATGCAGATCTTTGGGATGTGTAATATAGTAATTAATAATTAATTACACTCAAGGGACGCTGCTGTAGAAGGAAAGGTTGACTCCCAGAGTGGCAACAGAGGCTCCCTGGAGCCCTGTTTCAACTACTTTCTAGCTGTGGGGCCATCCTGGAGTTTACTACAGTTTCTGGGCTGCATTCTTCTTATTTGCAGTTCAGAGAAACATGGACCTCACTTTCTAAGGATCTGGTAAGATACTGTGCACAGTGCCTTGCTGTTATTTTGGGGAGAGACAGCTAAGCCCCGCTAGCTGCCCAGCTCGGGAGTGGCCATCCAGCTGTTCATTCTGGCTGTTTTGCTATTTCGTCATCTGGACACTAGAAGACCCCATGAGCATCAGCTCCACCTCTTTCTTCATCCAGCTGCTCCGACCTTGCGGTGCCAGGATTGAAGCTGCAGATTTACAGGCCTGTGTGTTGAGTCCCTGCTGCCTAGCTGTTGGTACTGTGGGAGGTTGGGAACCTTTGGCCATGGGGCCTGGCTGGCAGATGGAGGGTTAGAGGCAGGGCTGGAAGGTGATACCCTGGCCCTGATTCTACTCAAGCATTTTCTACTTCATGATCTGTCAAAAGGCAACAAGCTGCTTCATATTCCTGTTGTCACAGCCCTGAGATGCTTGTTATGGCCGATTTGCCTTCCCCGGGAGGATGGACTGTATCTCTCAAACCACGGGTCAAATGGTCTTCCCATTGGCTGTTTCTTCGGGGTGCTGGGTGAGAATGATACAATAATAACTCTGAAACAGGTGCTGAGCTCAGATAGTTCTCCATGTCACTCGGCAAGGACACTCAGGAAGGGGTGAGGCTGGAGAGGTGAGAGGTCAGGGAGGCCCTGGTCCAGGACAGAGGATTCAAGCTTCATCCCAGGACAACCAGAGTCATACTGGAGGTATCTGTGCCCCCAAATTCCCTGAGATACTGTCTCCCATTCTACCTTGCCAAAGCTGCTCTGGCCTGGGCATCCAGGGCCAGCCCAGAAGGGCAGCAACAATGTCATCAGGGCCAAGAGACAACAGACATGGCTGTGGGATTGGCTTCCCATAAATAAGCACTCCTGTAACTGCTGAGAACCCGATCCATCGACAGCAGTGAGGATACAGGGGGACAAAGTGCTTGGATGGACTCATTAAGGTGAGGTCCTACTGTGTGCCACATTCACGTTTAGGCTGGGGAAGATTGAGAAGAGCAACACAGGACTGCCCTTAAGGGCCTCCAGTCTGCTTGTTATGTTAACCCAAGGACAGTGGTTAAGTTCGGGCCACAAAAGGGTCCTTGACCTGCTGTAGGGAGAGGTGCATCCAGAAAGTTTCCCTGGAGGATATACCTTCCCAGCGAGTCCCAAGGCACAGGTGGGAGTTAGTGAATGAGAGTGAAGGGAAAAAGTCTCCAGGCATAGGAAACAGCAAGTGTGAAGAGGCAGGTAAGTGAAATGTCACCTTCCATATGGGTGGCCACTAGGATTATCAGGACCCACTGACCTTCCTGTATTCCTTCCTTCCTTCTGTCCATCCATCTATCCTCCCTCCCTCCCTCCCTCCCTCCCTCCCTCCCTCCCTCCCTTCCTTCTGTGTAGGGGATTGCACAATGGGCCCCCTGGTGTGCATTCTGCACTAAACTATATTCACATCTGTTATAAAGACCTTGAATCTGAGCTAGGTGTAGAAGACCTAATGTCACAGCCAGCAGGAATGGTGCTTGGGTTTAAACAGAGGCCACAACACAAAGCTGGAGACACGAAGCTCCAACCGCAGAATTCCAGGAATTGGCTGGCAGGAAGTTTTCTTGTGTCCCCTGACAGGGCAGTCTCTTTGGTGTCTGTGATGTAGCAATGGTGGAGGGCAGACAGTAGGCCCTACCCTGTGCACCAGACTGAAGGGTTTGCTCTGTCATCTACAGACTAACGGGAGTCTCAGCCAGGAAAGCTAGGGATTTAGAATGGAATCCATGGCATGCTTCACTTGTAAGGGACTGGCTGAGTGACGAGGCTTCCAGAAGAAACCCAGAGAGACTTTTGCCCTCCTCCTGCACTTAGGCGAAAGGCAGAATTAGCGTAAGGTCCCCTGAGTGATCCAGCTATTGTGGCTTTGTGCCAGGCTTCAGGATCCAATCTGCCATAGTGCAAGGGCTTAAAGCATGCAGCCCTGGAAGCCAGGCTGCAAGCCTCAGCCACCACGGAGGCTTTGGGGGGCTCCAACATGAATCAAGCCTGCATGGTTCCCTTGTTACCAAAAGAAAGGAGCAGCTGGAGCAGACACTCCCCAGCCTGTAGGGGACGTCTCTCAGCTTCCCACTCCCATCACTCTGCAGACTGAGCTTGGCAGGGAAAGCATCCTCCCTCCCCCAACACACACACACACACACACACACACACACACACACACACACTAGTTGTCCTCTGAGTTGCACACACAACACTAAATAAAAATGCAATAAAATAGTTTTATCTTCTAAAGGGACATACTGAAATATTTGTGGACAAAGTGACATAATGTCTGAGATCTGATTCTATGTAAGGAAAAGGTGACTCAGACATGCAGAGAGATGATCATGCATGCTCAGAGGTCCACTCTTCCGCATGTTCACATGTTTTCCTGGAGTGGAAAGATGAATCGTTGGGCATGCATTAGAGTATGACTTCCATGTCTTCACTTCACATCTGTGGACGAGTCATCTCTGAACCTCCAGTGTGACATTAAGGATGGCACCTAATGGTTCGCCATGGTCCCTGATGACCATGGATGATGACACTCAGTTCATGCTGGCACATACAGTCATGTTTGCCCATCACCTTAGGGTCAGTCATCAGTTATCACCTGTCACCCCATGGCTTTGTTGGATGTAGTTGGGCTGTGGCTTGCCTCTTCAGGTTGGGAGAAGGTGGATCAGGGCCTTATGCTTTGCCCAGCTCTGATGAGCAGGTAGCACAGTGAACTCAGCCGGTGGAGGTGAAGGGGAGAACATGGGCCTTCTCCATCTGGGAGGATTGGGTGAACAGAAGCACTTAGATGGAATGTTTTCTCAACAGCAAACGTTAAGTCTTAAAGCACTGGGAGGGCAGAACTCTCTCTCAGAAAGGCTAAGAAATGCCCAAGGGTTGGGTGAAGAGGAAAGGGAAGTGGGATCAGAGGAAAGTGGAGCTGGAGATGTGGAGAGAAAATGGGGAATAAAGGAAAGAGGACCCAAGGGCATGGCATGGGAAGAACCTGTGGGCAGAAGTGGCCAGCCTTCCCTGCCCCCCAGCCGAGGCATTGTTTCCACCCTTCTTGGTTAGTCAGGAAGGGTGATGGGAAGAACAATCATGGCCGTATGTGGGTCTGCCTTTCCCAGCAGCACTTGCTGCACCTAGCCTGGGGATGTCGGCCTCACTCCTGGGTCATTCTTCCTTTTCAACTTCAAAAAAATGTTTTAATTAGCATGTATTAATTATACACCACAGTGAGCTTCATGATGATGTACAAAATATACTAGTCCCCCTCCTGCTTCCGTTAATCATCTTTCTTTTCCCAACAAACCCCTCTCCTATTTCCACGGCTGTGCATGTGTGGGTTTCATTAGGGTTGTTCACAGGAGCATGGCTTACTAAGGGCTACACCACTGAAGAAAACATTTCTCCCTACCACATCCTCGTGGCTTTACCCAGCAGGTCCGCATAGAGAGGATGATTAGGACCATGGGCCTGAGTGCAGGTGTCTGAGATGGTCTGCACTTGGCTGTGCAGGGGGAGGTCTTTTGCTCCACTCTTTGGCATCTCTATAAATACCCTGGGGCAGAGACAGTCAGGGCCCTTTGGAATAGGTTCCAGGCCCTCTCGAGGCTGTCTTTTATTTTCTATCTGTTTATCTCCACACTATAAATCCTTCTATCTAATATTTCCTGCTGCTCACACTCAAGAAAACTCTGGGGAACTGTGGGGTTGGTGGGTGAATGCCCCGCAGAGGGGTTCTCCTGCTTTTACTATTGAGTGTTGACAGGCCCAATCTTACGCAGTTCATGGGTGTGTAATTCCAGCTGCTGTGAGTTCAAGCACATCACAGCCATGCCATGCCCTGAATGTGATGTTCAACACTGCTCCCCCTCCTTTCCTTTGGCTCTAACATTCTTTCTGCCCTTTCTGTAGAGGCATCTCCCCTGAGATGTAGAGGGGATTATATAGATGCCCCACTTATGGCTGGGCATTCAACAATTATTTATTCTCAATTCTTTGGCTAGCTATGAGTCTCTGCAGTCACCATGACTTATGGTGCATATAAATACACTCAGGCACACACACACATACACACACACACACACACACACACACACACACACACAGAGAGAGAGAGAGAGAGAGAGAGAGAGAGAGAGAGAGAGAGAGATTAAATAAATCAGTAAATCTTAAAAAAACAAACAAACAAACAAACCAGAATCTATGGCTTTGGGGAGCATATTCATTGATCCACACAGGGGTGCACAATACCCTGAACATGACCTTAATGGAGGGTCTGTTAGTCTCACTTTCTGGGTCTTTTTGCAGTGCTGAGCCTGGGCTCCTGTCCTTGGCTCTTTCTCCTTACATGCATAACTGCCTTCAGCTAGCTTGAGGCCTGATTTACAAGACCAGATATGGGATGTGGTCTGTCCTGGGGCAGAGCTTTAAACATAGTAAGAGTAGGACACCTCTCAGCCACCAAGCCCCAGGCAGGTAGCCCAGCATCTTAAAATATGAAGTGAGACCCTTCCCACAAGGGTGCATGGCGTTTGCAGAGATTAAAACAGACATGTGGGAAATCCCTGTACAAAATCATAAGGTATTTGCACTAAAAAACAAACTGGGATATCCATTCTTGGAGCCTTGTGAGCCCAGGCCTGCCTCTCATTGGTCTGTAACCTTGGGACAACTCTATCAGCCTTGGTTTTGACACTTGGCCTTGATTATGCTGATGTGTGTTACAGACTCTGTCTTGCTGGGCTGTTGGAAGCTCTTTGAGTGTCTTATCGTGATCTTGAGTTCAGTTTCCCAGATTTTTTTTTTTTTTTCGAGACAGGGTTTCTCTGTGTAGCTTTGCGCCTTTCCTGGAACTCGCTTTGGAGACCAGGCTGGCCTCCAACTCACAGAGATCCGCCTGGCCATAAATTTTTTTTTAAATTATTTTTTCAAAGAGCCAGTTCTTTGATTGATTCTATATATTGCTCTTTTAATCTCCATTTCATTCACTTGTGTTCTTATCTTTATAATTTCTTGTTATCTACTACTTTGAGGTGTGAATTATTCTTGTTTTTCTGGGTCTTCATGTTGTATCATTAGGTTGTAAACATGAGATGTCTCTGATTTTTTTTTAAAGATTTATTTATTTATTATGTATACAGTGTTCTGCCTGCAGGCCAGAAGAGGGCGCCAGATCTCATTGCAGGTGGTTGTGAGCCACCATGTGGTTGCTGGGAATTGAACTCAGGACCTCTGGAAGAGCAGTCGGTGCTCTTAACCTCTGAGCCACCTCTCCAGCCCCGATGTCTCTGAGTTTTAAACGTAGCCCTCACAGCTATCGTCTTCCACCTGAGAACTGCCTTAAATTCTGGTGGGCTGTGATTTTGCTTTTATCTCATTCCAGAATTTAAAAATGTCTTTTCTAACTTCTTCAAAGACCCACTGGTTATTCAAGAGGGTAGTGTGCAGTCTCTATATATTTGTGTGGTGTCAATAATACATCTTCTTATTGATTTCTAGTTTCATTGTACTACAATTTGATAACATAAAAGAAATCATTTTGATTCTTTTTTATTTTACAAGACTTGATTTGTGATCTAGAATGTGGTCTATAGGAGATTCCAGAGACTGCTGAGAAAATGTATATTCTGTGTCTATTGGATAGACTATTCTGGTGGATTTCATCTTATTTCTTCTTTGTTCATTTATTCCCCTCACTAAACTTTTTCCCCACTGTGCTTTGTGATTGAGACTGTGATAGTCTGAATAAGTGTGGACCTCATAGATAGACTCTTGTGTTTGAATGCTTGACCTATAGGGAGTGGCACTATTAGGAGGTGTGGCCTTGTTGGAATAGATGTGGCTTTGTTGGAGGAAGTGTGTCCCTGTGGGGGTGGGCTTTGAGGTCTCATATGCTTAAGGTAGGCCTAGTGTGGGAGTCAGTTCACTTCCTGTTGCCTGTGGATCAAGATGTAGAACTCTCAGCTTCCTCTCCAGCACCATGTCTGCTTGCATACTGCCATGCTTCCTGCCATGATGACAAAGGACTACCCCTCTGAACTGTAAACCAGCCCTAATTAAATGTTTTCCTTCTAAGAGTTTTTGTGGTCATGGTGTCTCTTCACAGCAATAGAAACCCTCACTAAGACAGAGACTGACTCTCTTCTGACTCTGTGTCTACCATTCCCCTGGGCATCCATCTGCAGTGCTGGCTTGGTGGTCAAGAGCTGCCTTGGTTTGTGTTTGTCTTGAAATGTCCCCATTTCTCTACCAACTTGAAAATAGCTCTTCTCTGTATGGGAGTCTTTGCTGGCAACTGTTGGCTTTCAGAGTCTCCAGAACCCTAGTCCATGCTTCCATGGCTTCCAGAGATGCTGATGAAATCTGACATGATTCTGATGTTTTTGTCTTTGGAGGAGAGTTGGAAAGTTTTCCCTTGCAGCTTCTGATACCATTTCTCTGCTCTGCATTTTTTATGTCTTGGTTTCAATATGTCTTAGAAAACGTATTCTCTAGTGGTGTCTGCTTGGGGTCTAGGTGCCTCTTACCTTTGCGTATTCCTTTCTTTCTCTGGATTTGGGGATTTCTCTGCTGTGGTTTTGTTGAATAGGTTCTCTATGCTTTTAGTGTTTGTCTCAGCTCCTTCTCCTCCACAGATTCTTAGATTTTTACCTTTGGGTCACAGCCCATCCTTCCTAAACAGCATGGTCTGATGGTTAATGTCGACGTGGTAGGCTCTGGAAGCCCTGGAGAGACAGGCTGGATGTGCCTGTAGAGGGTTATCTAAATGAGGTTAACAGGCATGGGATGACGCACTGTGAATGTGGGCGGCACATTCCGAGGGCCAGGGTCCCAGACTAAGAAGAAAGCATGAGCAGCAGGCATCTGTACTGTGTCCTGGCTGCAGATGTAACATGACATCATACCAGCCCCACTGAGACAGCCTGCACCTTCAAACTGTGAGCAAGACCAGACCTTTCTTCCTCATGCTGTTTTGTGGCACGTTGTCACAGTGATGAGGAAAGCAATCGGCACAGCCGCAACACTCTTCTGTGTGATCCTGTCCATTGGTGATGCTTTCCTCTGTTTAGAACTTGATTCTCTGAGCCTTTCCTTCCGTTTTCACTTGCTCATCCCACACCCAATATCGCAGACTCCTGCCGAGGGTTTCTTCCACGTCGCTGCTCTTTTTCTTCTTATTACTGTTTTTCTCATCTATTTTGCTGACTTTTTTTTTTTTTTTTTTTCTACGTTGCTCACTTTCCTCTCTAGTTCCTGGATAGATTCCATCAGCTTGCTTGTATCTTTTTTCAGGGCCTCAGTCATTGCTTCTAGAAAATGTTAGACTCCCGCCCTCCTCCTTTTAAAAACCTGTTTCAGTATCTTTGGAGCACCTGTTTCAGCAGCTATGGACTTATGATACTAGAGGAGTCCTGTGTCTGAGTCTGCCGACAGTCAGCTGGGTAGCTGGGTAGAGGCGTGCGGATCGCAGAGACAATGAAGAAGACAGAAAAGAGTCGAGAGGTCTGCCGGTCAATGCTGGACAGCCCTGAGTTTCTTTCATAGCCAGCTTATATACAGTTTTGAAGGACAGAGGTAGAACAATGCACACCCCAGGCACTCAGCCACTATCTATTCTGCCTTGTGGCAAGGAGTAGGCAGTTTCATTTTCTATCTCCATGTACCTCCATCTGGCATCAGCAGCCTGCATCTAGCTAGATAGTGTGTTCCTTCTTGTGGGCTAATCAGAGCTTTCTCACAGCCTTGGAGCAAATAAGCCTGAACTCTATTGATTCAGAATAGACTTCAGATTCAAGCTGGGAAACTGAGTCAGTTGTGGGCTCCCACAGCCCTGCTGTTCTGCTTTTGTGTTTCCTGTGTTTCTGCTTGCAATTTGTGTATCTGTTGGGTTGGCTTTCTCTTCCAGTTTTATTTGAGGATCTTCTTCTTCTTCTTCTTCTTCTTCTTCTTCTTCTTCTTCTTCTTCTTCTTCTTCTTCTTTTTTTAAAGGTTTATTTATTTATTATGCATACAGTGCTCTGTCTGCATGTGTCTTTGCAGGCCAGGAGAGGGCACCAGATCTCACTGCAGGTGGTTATGAGCCACCATGTAGTTGCTGGGAATTGAACTCAGGACCTCTGGAAGAACAGTCAGTGCTCTTAACCTCTGAGCCATCTCTTCAGCCCCGGATCTTCTTATTATGCAGCCTACACTTGAGGGCTCAGCCCTTAGCACCACTCAGAGAGGAGCAAACAAACCACTGGTTTTAAAACAAACAACATACAAGCAAGCAAACAAACAAAACAGACAGAGCATCAGAGAGGCATCCTCCAGTAGCTGATGGGAGCAGATGCAGAGACCCACAGCCAAACATTAGGTGCAGAGAGAGCCCAAATTGAAGGTCTCCATTGGGTCCCTTCCCTTGGAGTTCAGGGAACCCCTAGGGAGAGGGGGAGGAAGGCGTGTAGGAACCAGAGGAATCAAGGTCACCAGGAGAACACAACCCACAGAATCAGCTAAGCAGGGCTCATAGGGGCTCACAGAGACTGGATCAACATTCAAGGAGCCTGTGTGTGTCTGTGCTATGTCCTATGCTATGATTGTTTAGCTTGGGGTTTTTGTGGGACTCAGAACAATGAGAGTTGGGGAGTCTCTGACTATTTTCTCTGCTCTTGGGACTCCTTTCCTCCCACTGGGTTTCATCTCCCAGCCCTGATATGAGGGTTTGTACCTAGTCTTATTGTAACTTGTTACACCATCTTTGGTTGGTATCCGTCGGAGGCCTAATCTTTTCTGAAGGGAAACAGAAGAGGAGTGGATCTGAGGGAGATGGTAGATGTGGGGAGGAGACTGAGAAGAGTGGATGGAGAGGAACTGTAGTTAGGATGTATTGTATGAGAGAAGAATAAAAAAGCGTGTGGTATAATTTAAAATTTTATAAAGTATAAAAGACCATAAAGATATATTTTAAAGAAAATATATTAAAATTTTCCATGTGAAGATACAATTTTTATTATGTTTTTATAACATTTTTCAATATTTCCAAAAACAAACAAGCAAACAAACAACAACAACAACAGATAAAGCCAAACACTCTTAAAGTTTCATAGAGAAGAGGAGAAGAGGGTAATATGGCAAAAAGGAGGAAAGAGAAAAATTGCTCAGTAATAAAAAAAATAACAAAAGTAGAAAAATAAATAATAGGAGGTTTTTTGTTTTTGTTTTTAAGCTGTTTAAAGTATGATGAAATAGAAATAATGTTTGAGTGATCAGGTTGCCGGGAAGAAGGGGAGATGAAATAGAAATAATGTTTGAGTGATCAGGTTGCCGGGAAGAAGGGGAGATGAAATAGAAATAATGTTTGAGTGATCAGGTTGCCGGGAAGAAGGGGAGATTATTGAAAGAGACTCCTGGAAAGGTGGGGGGACATTTTGGGGTCGGGTAGAAACCTGGTGCCTGAGAATCTCCCAGGAATCTGCAAGGATGACCCCAGCCAAGACCTTAGCAATAGCAGATGCAGAGCCTGACTGGTCATCTCCTGTGACCAGATTGATGCCTAGCCCAATTGTCGTCAGAAGCTTCATCCAGCAACTGATGGAAACAGATGCAGAGACCCACAGCCAAACATGAGGTGGAGCCCTGGGAATCCCGCAGAAGAGGAGGAGGAAGGACTGTAGGAGCCAGAAGGGTCAAGACACCACAAGAAAACCCAGAATCAACTAAGCTGGGCTCACAGGGGCTCACAGAGCCTGAACCGACAGCCAGAGAGCCTTCATGGGACTGACCTTGACATATATATGTTTCATATATGTTACAGTTGTGTAGCTTGGTCCTCTTGTGGGAATCCTAACAGTGGGAACAGGGGCTGTCTCCGTCTCTTTTACAAACTTCTGGGACCCTCCTCCTCCTCGTACTGGTCACCCTGCCCAGCCTTAATACATGGGGAGGTGCTTAGTCTTACTGCAACTTGATATGCCATGTTTTGTTGATACTCATGGGAGGCCTGCCCTCTCCTAAACAGAAATGGAGGAGGAGCGGACGGAGAGTGGTATCTGTACCAGCCACCTAGAATGTGGCTGTGACCTTCCCCTTCGACCTCCCTGGCCTCAGCCAAGCCTCCTGCTGTCTTTGCTCTGTGGCCTGTTGGCACCTGGCTCTCCTGCTCTTTGGGACTCCTTTCCCTGTGACCCTTTTCCTGGAGCTGTGGCAGGTTAAATTCAGGCTTCCTGTCTTAGGTTGTTCTCCACTCTTGCGCCCTCCATGACACCTGAGTTTTAAACAGGAAGATCCTTGTCGAGATGGCGCCTGGCCACGACTGTCCTCTGTCTTCTGTGCTGCTGACCCATCCATGGAGTGGAGAAACCACAGTCTCACCAGAACCCATTGAAGTCACTGCTTTTCTGTTGCTGTGATAAAATCCCACAACCAGAAGCAATTTATAGAAGGAAGGGTTTATTTTAGCTTATAGTGTCAGAAGGGGAGTCCATAAGGTCAGGGGAGAGGGGTGGGTGGGGCTGGGGGAGGCTTAGAAGCCAGAGGCCGGAGCAGGAAGCTGAGAGCTCACATCTTCAAGTACAGACATGAAGCAGGGAGAGGGAACTGGAAGTGGAATGAGGGTCTAAACTCCCCAAACCACCCTGTCAGTGTTCTGTTGCTGTGAAGAGATGCCATGACCACGGCAACTCTTACAAAGGAAAACACTCAACTGGGGCTGGCTGACAGCTCAGAGGTTTAGTCCATTATCATCATGGTGGGACATGAGGACAAGGGGCAGACATGGTGCTGGAGAAGTAGCTGAGAGTCCTACATCCAGATCAACAGGCAGCAGGAAGAGGGAGTGAGCCATTAGGTTTGGTTTGAGCTTCTGAAACCTCAGAGCCCACCCCCAGTGACACACTTCCTCCAACAAGGCCACACCTACTGCAATAAGGCCACACCTCCTAATAGTGCCACTCCTTATGGGCCTATGGGGGCCATTTTCATCCAAACCATCACACACCCCCAGTGACATACTTCCTCCAGCAAGGATCCATGATCTAAACGTTTCATAACATCTGTCTTACCTTTTATTGCCGTCATAGGATGCCATGACCAAGGCAACTCATAGAAGAAAGTTTCAGAGGGTTAGAGTCCACGAGAATCATGGGAGGGAGCAAGGAAGCAAACATGACTGGAGCAGGAGCTGAGACATCTTGATCCACAAGCAGGAGGCAGAGAGAGGCACAGAGCAGTAACGGGGAATGGCCTGGACTTTTGAAACCTCAAAGCCAGCCCCAGTAATACACCTCCACCAATAAGGTCATACCTCCTAATCCTTCCCAAACAGTACCACTAACTGAGGCATTCACATGTATGAGCCTATGGGGGCCATTCTCATCCAAACCACCACATTCCAAAACCAGGCCTCCAATGTTGAAATAATGAGCCTATAGGTGACATTTTTTTATTCAAAGCACTAGACCCACAATTGTATTTGAGGCCTCTTGAGTGTTGTGAGCATGTCCCTAGGGTAGGAATGCAATTCTGTTTTCATCAAGGCCACAGGGCTTGCATTTTTGAGGGACACCTGCTTTGGCCGCCTCTGGGAGCATCACAGCTGGAGCTGTGCTTGGCTTCTTTTCCATCACTTCTTTCATAAACTCCTGGAGCTGTTCCTTCAGCTCTCTTTAGAACACTCTGTTCTTTCTTTATTGACTCTTAGCTGGGTTATACAGAGGCATCCCTACCTATGCTAGCCCACTGCATAGTTTACTCCAAGATGGGTGTTTCTTGAAGAACAGAAATCATCCCCATTTGACCTAGAAAATAGAGAAGGTCCATCCTCATTTTTTTTTTTTTTCTGTAGCTGTCAGGAAGTTCAGAGCAAAATGTTAGCTCAGTAATGAACAATACTGGTGGTTATTGTATGATGTTCTTCCTCTGGATTTTACCTGATTTTAGCGTACTGCTTTTGCAGAGTACATTGTTGCTTAACTAAAGTATTGTACTAAGAGGCCTGAACCAATCCACTGCAGGCATTGGAAAGCGTCACTGGGGGAGGGATGCACACTTGGTCACCTGTACTAGTCCCTTAGTCCCAATCACCACATCTGTGGCCGCTTCAGACTGTAGAACTTTATTCTATCACTGTCATTATGGGGATCAAAGGTCCCAAGCAAGATGGCAGCAGGGCTGCACTTCCAGTACGGGCTCCAGGGAGAGTCCAGCCCCTGCCTCTTCTGCATGGGACCAGAGAAGGCAAGGTAGATGGGACCCCTTTGTTGACCAGAGTAAAATTCTAACTAGCTTAGTTCAACAGTGTTTTACAGGTTCCTACAGGACCCTGTGAGGTAGATGATAGAAGATGGTTGGTTAAGGTGGTGGCTTCATGATGGCTGGCTAGTTCTGGGCCCACTCTCCTAATGTGGTCTATAGGGAACAGAGGGTTCTCTACTCTCAGCTCTATTTAAAATTCTAACAAAAACTGGAAGGAGCCGGCGGTGGTACGCAGCATTCGGGAGGCAGAGGCAGATGGATTTCTGTGAGTTCGAGGCCAGCCTGGTCTACAGAGCTAGTCCAAGACAGCCAGAGCTACAGAGAAACCCTGTCTTGAAAAACAAAAAACAAAAACAAAAAAACAAAAAAAGAAAAGAAAAAGAAAAAGAAAACTGGAAGGAAAAGTATGGGCTCAAGACCCCTAAGGCCAAGTTCTCAGCACAAAGGAGATTTATTTGCCCCAGAGGGACATAGGGGCAGGGATAAGGGACAAAGACAGGAGGTAGAAGAAGAGGGGGAAGGGAACAAGGGAGAAGGGGAATTTGTCCCAGAGGGACGAAGGATTGCCTCTGGATAGAAGGGAGATAGATGTGGCACATAAGAAAATGGCAGTGAGGTAGTTTGAATGTCATTGGCTTCTATGAGCTCATTGGGAATGGCACTATTAGAAAGTGTGGCCTTGTTGAAGGAAGTGTGTCACTGGGGGCGCCCCCCCCCAAGTCTCCTTTGCTCAAGCTATGCTCAGTATGACACACACACTTCACTTCCTATTGCCTGAGGATCAAGATGTAGCTAGAACTCTCCTCTCCTTCTCCAGCACCATGTCTGCCTGCATGCTGCCATGTCCCATCATGATGATAATGGACTAAACTTCTGAAACTGTAAGCAAGCCCAAACTATATGCTTTCTTTTGTAAGAGTTGTTGAGGTCATGGTGTCTCTTTATAGCAATAAAAACCCAAATTACAACAGGTCGTTTATAAAGGTAAAGGGGGAACCCTGCGTTAGGATGAGGTGTTTAATTTTAATTGGTCATGTTAACTTGGTGAGCCAAAGGAGGCTTCTGATTGCTGGACTTCAATACTTTGATAGCTGGACGTTGGTAGTCAGCCTCAGGAGGAGGAAGTGTCAAAATAAGGGAATGGACCCTGATGGCTAGCTTTAGGAATGTAATCTAATGGTTTTTAGAAGACAGGGAATGGGGGAGAAGAGCAAGGCCTGCCAGAGCCACATGCTCCAATGGGCTAGAGTCCCTTCAAAAACTTCAATTGGCCTATTTTGGGTCCACATGACTGATTTTTGGACCAATCATCTTGGCCCAGGAGATATGACACCTTGACCCAGTTTACTCCATTCCTGTGCCTAGAAGAAGGATTTGAGTTAAAGTGAGGAAAGGGTAGTTTTTCAGAAGAATGAAGGGCGACGTTCCTGGGAAAGAAGCACTCTCAGGAAGATGAAGTGGATTTTCCAACACAGGAACGACAAGATGGTCCCTGGCTGAAGGGCTACAGAGACTGTGCATCCAACACTAGCTGCCTCTGCAGCAGCCCGGATGCTCTCTTCAGCTGCCCTGGAGTATGGGCTTGGTCATGTGACTTGCTCTGGCCAGTTTACATCTGCCAGTTGCTTGGGTAAACACTTGCCTCACTCTTGCTGCTGGCACCCCCGAGTCCACTTCAGAAGTCCAAGCTAGCCCACTGGAGGATTCAATCATGCCAAGACAGATTACAGCTGCCCAGATGCCCTACATATCTCACTGGAGGCCCAGGTGTGAGCGAGGCCAGCCCAGACAGAAGAAGCACCCACCAGCTCTTGGAATTGTGAAGATCCTTCTTCTGAACCATGATTTTTTTGTTTGTTTGTTTGTTTTTCTAGACAGGGTTTCTCTGTGTAGCTTTGCGCCTTTCCTGGAACTCACTCAGTAGCCCAGGCTGGCCTCGAACTCACAGAGATCCGCTTGGTTCTGCCTCCCCAGTGCTGGGATTACAGGCATGTGCAGCCACCGCCGTCGCCTCCGCTGCTACCACCACCTGGCCTGAACCATGATTTTTGACACAGTTGAGTAGCATCTTGATTTGAAAGACATTGGAGGGAAGGGTGGTAGTTGGAGCAGGAGAAGCATGCCCTGCAGAAGAGACAGAATCAGACATGAAACCATGTGGCACACGTGGACACCCCAGGGTTTGGCATGCCTACAGTACAGAGAGCATTGGAAAATTATAGAAAATACAGTCAAAGGAGGAGGCAAGAGCTGGGTCAGAAAGAGCATTTCATATCAGACTAAAGAAATGCATTTTGGGGTTGAAGAGAAGGCTCAGGGTTTAGCAGAACAATGGTTCGTTTCCCAATACTCACATGCTGGCTTATAACGGTCTGTAACTTGTTTCCAGTTCCAGGGATGTGATGCCCTCTTCTGGCCTCTAAGCACTAGGCAGACATGTGGTGCTGCTGTGTGACAAAACACTTCCAGGGAGACACAACACACTACTCAACCCAGATTGGGAACCCACAGCAGATCAAAGTACAGATGCCACCAAAGTCCAACTTGGTGAGCCAATGAATTTTATTGGTGTTACTCGAAGGAGTATGGGTGAGGGGTCACTCACAAGAGCAGAAATGACTCACAGGGAGCTGCATCACCCCCACCCCAGCACAGGTGACAGCTCACACAGCTGGGAACCTGGAGCACACTGCACAGGCTGCAGGCAGAGCAACAGGTTGGAGAGTGTCCTTTCCAAGTGACCAGGCAGCTCGGCTGGTTTCTGCTTCTTCCAGGCAGCTTGTCTGGTCTCAGAATCTTCTTTCCAGCTTTTCTCCTCAGAGTCTTCTTTACAGCCCAACTCTGCTTACCTAAGAGGGCTCTCATCTTTTATTACTTACTCTGAGAGGGAGGGGCCTAGTGAATCCAGTCAGTTTCAGGGACTTCCGAAGCTATTTTGAGTTGTGTTCACCTTCCTATTTAAGGAACTTCCTGCAGGATGAACTGTTTCAACCTCAGAGGAAACTGTTATTATACAACAGGTACGTAATCACACATACAGGCACAACACCCCTACACATAAAGTGACTGTAATAATTAAAAGAGAAGCATCTTATCCCGCGGTCCACAAGAGAAACTGTAGAAAAGATTGATGTGGTGAGGAGACATTATTACACTTGTATCTTAAAAAACCCACAACTATTATTAACGTTCACCAGAGACCTGAGATATGCTTGGCCGAAAGGACGTCCTGATTGCAGGACTGCAGGTGGGCAGACAGGCCATAGAGGAGGTCAACATGGGGACTGGGGGACTGGATAAAAGCCTGAGCCAGTGGCCACTGGTACTGCTGTGGGATGTCTTTCTGTACACTGTGAATATGGTTTTTTTTCTTTTTTGGTTTTTTGAGACAAGGTTTCTCTGTGTAGCTTTGTGCCTTTCCCAGAACTCACTTTGTAGACCAGGCTGGCCTCGAACTCACAGAGATCCACCTGCTTCTGCCTCCTGAGTGCTGGGATTAAAGGCGTGTGCCACCATCAATGCCAGCTTGAATATGTTTTATTACCATTGCTTAATAAAGAACCTGCTTTGGCCTATAGCAATGCAGGATATAGCCAGGCAGGAAATCCAAGCAGAGACACAGTGAGAAGAAGGCAGAGTCGAGAAGACGCCAGCCAGCTAGCAGTCACAGGAGCAAGATGTATTAGAACACAGGTAAAGCCACAAGGCAAGTGTCAAAACATAGGTTAATAGAAAGTGCTGTGGGATGTTCTGTATGTTAAATGTCTTTCTCTCATTGGTTAATACATAAAACACTAATTGGCTAGTAGCCAGGCACACAGAGAAAAGTGACTGAGAGACTCTAGGCCTGTGGGCTGAAGACAGATGCCCCAACTTTACAAGGGAAAAGTTGCTTGCATCATTCTCCTGTTTCTCAGGTAATAGTATATGCTTCTGGGGTCCTTAATGTAGTTGAAGACTAAATAGTTATAATTTTCCTTAGTTATGATAAAAGACATGTTAGATATGAAACCTTAGATTCACAAATATAAGATAGATAGTATATCTTCTTTAATTTTGCCAAATACAAATAGACTAGTTATTAAAAATAGACTAGATAGTGTAACTGTAATTCTTGCTTGATAATTATTATCTGTAATTTTACTATGTAAAAGTTAAAACCTTCCTTTTAGAAGAAAAAGAAAAGGGGAAGTGCTGTGGGATGTTCTATATGTGAAATGTGTTGCTCTGATTGATTAATACATAAAACACTGATTGGCCAGTAGCCAGGAAGGAAGTATAGGCAGGACAAGCAGAGAAGAGAATTCTGGGAAGTGGAAGGCTAAGCCAGAGAGACACTTCCAGCTGCTGCCATGGGAAGAGAGATGTAAGGTACTGGTAAGCCACGAGCCATGTGGCAACTTATAGACTAGTAGAAATGAGTTAATTTAAGATAGAAGAACTAGATAACAAGAAGCCTACCACAGCCATACAGTTTGTAAGTAATATAAGTCTCTGTGTGTTTACTTGGTTGGGTCTGAGCAGCTGCAGGACTGGCGGGTGAGAGAGATTTGTTCTGACTGAGGCCAGGCAGGGCCAGAAAAACTCTAGCTACAAGAAATGGGTTGACTTAAGTTGCAAGAACTAGTTAGTAATAAGCCTGAGCAATAGGCCAAACAGTTTGTAATTAATATTAAGCTTCTGAGTGATTATTTTATAAGCCACTACAGGACCACCAGATTGGGCAGAATAGAAAAGACTCTGTCTACAGGTACAGTAGAGGAGAGGACAGATGGGTGATATAGGTCGGGAGGCAGACTGCCTGGTAAGCTCACACCAGGGGGCAAGGAAGAACAAGCTAGAGTTCTTGAGAATCACAAATCTTAAAAACTAGACTTTGGTGATTCCAGAAGGTCTGACTTAGATGAATGTGGAGAATTTTGGAACCAACAACACTATTGATTCTCAGCATTGTAGAAACCCAGCTCCTAAGACTGGAAAGGAGCTAAAGGCTCTGCAACTCCATCTGTCAACTTTACTTGCCACCAATCACTCCCAAGCCAGTTTTAAGGGGAATGGGGATGGAAGGGTGGGTTGTGTCTGAGTGTAATCCCAGCACACAGAAACAAGAGGATCCTGAGTCCTAGGCCAGCCTGAACAACGTGGTGACTTCTGGGCCAGCATGGACTACAGAGCAAGACCCTGTCCCAAAAGCATGTTCATTGTCTAGGGAAATTTTTTATGATTGGAACACATTTTCACTAAATTTAGAGTACATGAAACCCATGACTTCACAGACACTGCTTACTAAAGGACTAAGCTTTCTAATTAATTAATTAGAGATTGTCCCTGTGCCAATTAGAAGGCACGAATGAGAGCTATAAGTTGATATAAAGAAAAACATTGAATCAATGATAGTCCAGACTGAAAAGTGGGTTCAGTGTGCAGTGGTTACCTACTGAGATTGGATAAATACACACACACACACACACACACACACACACACACACTGCCCTTGGGAAACCAGTTTAAAATGAATCTGGGCTTCTCTTGTCTCTTGTGACGTATCTATATGCACTAACCTTGTTTTATGCAGCTTTTGTGTGTGAACTTTATTTACTACTGATGATTCCCAAGCAGGTTTTAAGGTGAATAGGGGATGATGGAAGGGTATAGCTGTGTGCCTATAATCTGAGCACTAGGGATGAGCCATGAGCTCTGGCCCACTGGCCTTTGGGAGCCACCAAGGCCACCTCCTCCTAAAGGAGCATGGTACAGCAGGCACAGAGTGAGGGTTGGGTGGAGGGGCTGCAATGACACAAAGAATTAATGTGTTGGTTTCCCAGAGCCCTCCAGGAGCCAGTACTTGTTGAGAGGAAGGTCCTCCCAATCTGCCCACCTTTCTGCAGCCATAATGCTCTGTGTGGAGGAACCACTTCTGCATACAGGCAGCACTGGACACCATGTACTGTCGAGGAGGGCTCTGGGTCTGGCTGTTCAGCCTGTGGGGTCAACTGTGCAGCCTACAGACCCCTCCATCTACAGGGCCAGGCATTTCCCACTGCTCCTGGGTGCTGGGACTCCCTCTGTGCACTGCCCAGGCACATGCTCACCCCATGCTCACCCTGTCCAGCAGAGCTCACTTCACTCCCTGTCTTGCTGGTGGCAAAAGTGAATGCTGGGCCCATCCTTAACCCCCTAGACATTGATTGTCCCCACAGCAGCCACAGGAGGTGGGAAGGGAGGATGGCTTTCCTGTTTTCTCTGCAGGAGGGTGGGCCCAGCCTCTTTTACTTCTTATCTTTCAAGAGCAAGACTGACAGACAGCTTTGGGACTGTTGGCAGACTGGTCCCTCTTGAAACCCTTTGTCCTGTTCCAAGGACTGTCTTTGGCCAGAGTTGGTCAAAGGTCACAAGCCAGAGGCTGGGGGTGGAGAACTTTCAGGTCCTAACCCCTCAGACTGCAAGTGCCCTCAGGGATTCCACTCTCTTGGTCACTCAACACATGGGGACATTGATACAAACATCAAGAGCACTATAAGACCACGCTATGAGTAAACAACAATATAAACTAAAGAGGGCTCCCGACATCAGCCAGGCGGCCTTTCTGTCCCCAGACACCCCTTGCCGCCACCAGGAAGAATTCAGTGTTCCTACAATCAGCTATGCTCTAGGCGGGCTGAGACCTGCAGGTTAGGAGCAAAGGCCCTGTGAAGTCCTGCAGTGCGCCGGCTTGCTTGCTGTTCAACGGCCTTTCCCAAGCTCATCTGGTGTGACCCTTCTTTCTTCACACCTCTTATCACACTGCAGCAGGGCCTGGAAGCACCCAGGCTGGAAATCCCACACCATGCTCGCTGCGAGGGCTCCAGGAGTGATTATGAAGATGATGAGGGTATTTCTGCTTAACCGTCTCAGAGTATCACCCCCTTGGGGAACTGTGAAACAAGAGGAACCCCTAGATCCAGAGTCCACTGGTGTTGAGTGATCATCTGTGAATGCTGGGTCCTTTCCACCACAGTACTCCCTGCTAGGTCTGCCAACATTTCCAGTTGAAACCAAGGCACATGGCACTTGTTTAAGGCCACAGCTAACAGCAGATGGGGTGTCAATCCAGCCCCTTACTCTTCCGCTCCACACCTCTTCTTTCCATACAATCTGACAGGTCAAAATGTGGACTGGGGGCGGGGGAGGAAATGCTGGGATAAGACTCCATTCCTGCTGCATTGTGTGACTTTGGTCAAGATCTGTCACTGGTCTGTGTCTTCCCACGATGGGAGGTTAGGCAAGGTGTGTGACCCCCATGGCCCTGGACCTCTCACACCCGGTGCCGGGTGGTGAGACATAGGTCATTCTGGACTCAGGAGACAAGTGAGCTAACTCCAGGTTAGTATGTGGCAGTCAGAGCAGCTGGCTGTCACAGAGGGCAGGGCATGTGTAGCTTATTCCTGGTATCAGTCAGACTCTCTGCAATGGCTGGCAGGGTTCAGGGGGGAGTCCGGCCCTGGACAGTGTTGCCTCTTGGCAGCATGGCCTGTGGACATCCTCAGAGTCACAGGCATCCACTCCTTAATGGTTGATGGGAAAACTTGCCTGATGAGGGCGGGGCCCCAAAAGAGCAGTGTGGTGATGTTATGTTCCCCAAAATATTGTGCACCCTAATAAACTTATCTGGGGTCAGAGAACAGAACAGCCACTAGATAAAGAGGCCAGAAAATGGTGGCACACACGCCTTTAATCCTAGCATTCCAGAGGCAGAGATTTGCGTGGATCTCTGTGGGTTCATGGCCACACTGGAAACAGCTAGGCATGGTGACACATGCCTTTAATCCCAGGAAGTGATAGCAGGAAGCAGAAAGGTATATAAGGCGTGAGGACCAGGAACTAGAGCTGGTTAAGCTTTCAGGTTTTCGAGAAGCAGTTCAGCTGAAATGCATTCGGATATGAGGACTCAGAGACTTCCAGTCTGAGGAAACAGGATCAGCTGAGGAATTGGTGAGGTGAGGTGGCTGTAGCTTGCTCTGCTTCTCTGATCTTCCAGCATTCACCCCAGTACCTGGCTCCAGGTTTGTTTTTATTGATAAGACCTTCTAACAATTCATACTACAGAGCAGTGGGCAATGAGGAGCCACAAAGGCCTCCTGTACTTTTAAAAAACTGTCGGTCACTCGTTAGCCCCACCCCCGCCCCTTTGTGGTCCTGAGGATGGAAGCAAAGGCCATGCACACACCAGATAAATGTTCTACTACCGAGCGAGCTTCCCAGGCCTTGGTTTACGAGATGAGCTCCTGCCATGTAGCTCAGGCTGGAGCTGAACTTGGGAATTTCCTAGCCCCTCTCCCCGAGCTGCTGAGTGCTGGAATGACGGGCCTGTCCACTGTTTTGTTGTTGTTCATCTGTTTTATTTTGTTTCTAAGAAGGCAGTTGCCTTCCTTGGGGTTTTCCTACAAACAGATGCTGACTCAAAGGTTGGAAATGGAAGCAGTCTCTCTGGGGGGATCCCAGGAGACCCGTGTGAGGGAAAAGGGAGGAGCGAGAACCAAACGAGGGTTGTTAGGAAGCAAGTGTCTGTGGACAGTTAAGCTTGCCCCTGCTGGGGGTGTGTTGTGAGCAGATGTCTGAGCAGCCTTAGAATGATCCTCTTGTGGGGTGAGGTGGTAAGACATGGCAGCCACCACCTCAGGTCACTCACTGGGGGGTGGGGAGTGGGGCCCTGTGAATTTCCTAGCAACAATGCTGGGGATGGGTGCTGGGGACTGCCCTCAGGGAGATGCCCCAGGCAGAGCAACAGGTGCTGAAGGCATGAATTGTCTGCCACAGGGACAGACAATTCTGGAGAGACAGAAGGGGGTCAACTCCCACACCAGTCACTAGTGACGAGCTGCACGTCACCTGCCTTCTCTGAGTGTCCAGGAAACTCTCTATCAAATGTGAATGGGTGCCACCCTGTCCCCAAAGGAGACCAAACTAAGGAAAGGGAACACAGTTGCAGATACTGACACTCCCCTCTCCAAGCCACTCCTGCCTGCCTCAATGCCCTGTGGACTCATCAGCCACAGCAACAGCCACAGGACCACTGATACTCCCCAGCTTCCAGTCACTGTGGTCCCCGACGCAATTCCTAGAATGGAAAAGGACATCAGGAGGCCTACGTTCAAATCTTTGTTCAGTGTGTGTGTGAGTGTGTGTGTGTGTGTGTGTGTGTGTGTGTGTGTGTGTGTGTAGCTGGAATTGAACCCTGAGCCTTGAGCATCCTAGACAAGTGTTCTACCACTGGGCTATACACTCCTAGCCCCTTGTTTAACCCTTGGTTTACTGAAGATGTAGCAAATACACCGGGCTGAAGGTACTTCATGGAATGTTTGCCCTCTCTTGGGCTGGGTGGTTCCAGAGGGCCCTTCCAACACCGTCACTCTTTGCTTCAGGCTCATGCCTACCTCCTTGAGCTCTGCCAGGACCAGTGGAGGAAGTGGATGCCAGGGTCTTGTTGAAGTTGAGGAGATGGTCTTGTTGAAGTTGAGGAGATGCACTGGGGTAGGGAAGGCTCTTGCTGGTTCCTCCAGGGAGCTGGCCCAGATGCCGGGGCCTTGTACACCATGAGCAGTATAAGCTCTGCCAACGGCGGCTGAGGAAGCTGGATTTAGTCAGCATTAAACTGTATTAAGTTGTGCTGTTTCTACAAAGAGTGTGTTTCAGGATAAACATGATGCCGAAGGCAACCTGAGAGCAAGTGGCTTTGTGCCGTCCCAGCCCTTAGTGCAGAGAGCCAGTCTCCTGCACACCCACATGCACTTGGAATAGGAAATCCAGCTTCAGCTTCTTCCTGTTTCTTCCAGCAGAACACCACCCAGGGCTCAGCATTTGACTCAGGCTGGGCCAATGGAGACACTCCAGCCTCCAGGCTACAGTGATTCTTCCAGACTTTTCATGTCACACAAACAAGACAGAGTACTTTCTCGGGATCCTTTCCACTGGTGGAAGCTCCTGGTTGCCGAGCTGTTGGAAGTCATGTGATCACCCCACAGAACACCTCTGTGGCAGGACAGAAAGGAAAGATGAGAAGTCTGGCTGGTGTCTGAGTACCCGACCTTAGACCTCCCAAGGCCAGCTCCACTCCTGGGCTTCTTGTCGATAATAAAATGCTTTGTTCACTTAAACTAGTATTTGATTTTTATCACTCCAACTTGAGGTAATTCTGCACGGGATTGATCACTCCTTAGTTCAGAGCAATGAAAACAGCTCGCCTAGGCTCGTCCAGCAACGAAAGCAGGTCGCCTAGGCTCGCCCAGCACACCTAGTGCAGAGCAGAACTTAGGACCCAATCTTTCACCTCGTGTTGTCCCTTTTCTGATGAATGTCCTTGCAACTCCCGGGGTTCCAAGGCCTCTGCCACAGGGCCTAGGCTCAGAGGACAGTGGCATACAGTATAAAAAGCATCTACTTCGTGTGCTCACCAAAGCCTCTCGTGGGCTCTGTGACAAGGCTGTGAGCAGGGTATATGCACTCGGCTCCAACAAGAGACAGCCTCAGGCCCCTGTCGGCCCTGGGCAGCCCCTCCCTTGACGGCCACCTGCTCTCCTTCCAAGAAAAAGACAATCGTCACCTTTATGGAACAGTTTGTAGATGGAGGCATGGACACTGCCCAGCAAGAGGAACTGTCATCCCTTCTCATAACATACGGCAAACCTAAGCTGTGGAACAATTACAGAGCATGCCTAAAACCAGCAACACAACCCACAACACAGAGCTGGGATGTGAACTCAGCTGTCTCTTCCTAGGCTTTCTCAACCGTTGTATTGTATGTTGAAGAGATGGTGCCTCCTGTTGCCCACACTGGCCTCACACACGTGGGCTCAAGCTGTCATCCTCAGCTTCCTGAATGGCTGACCCCAGAGATGGAACCACTCCTCAGCCGTGCGTAGACATTCCCTAAGTGTGGTATCTTCTTTAGGAATTGTGCATCAGAGTATCCTCTGACAACAGGACGATCTGGTTTCGGGAGGGAGAGGGCATGGCAGGTGTTCTGAGGTTGAAACCGGCAAGTTTGTATTCTGGTTCTAGAGTATTACCTGTGGGTTAGAGTACACATATCTACTAGCTGTTTCAAGGCGGTCTATGTGGCTTATACTATCATTGAAGAAAGGGGAGACAGTTCTGTTCTTTGCCATTCTTGGGGGCTGGTTGGATGAGCCTTATTTCAGTAGGGTCTTCCCAGTCCTGTACAGGTTGCAAAGCAAACTCCAGTGTCCCTGGATTGTAAAAGTCCTCTGGGAAGGCAAGACTACCCGAAGCCTGAGAGGGGCTATGCTGGGCTTCGTGAGTGTGCAGGTGTGTTTTCACATGCATGTGTTTTTGTGTACGAGAAGGGTTGTGATTGTTCTTGTGAGAACGGATTCCAGTTGTGAGGAGCTGCCAGCTCGGAGGGGAGCGTTCCGGCCCACTGCCCATGTTTGGAGTCACTCAGACTTAGCTGAGTACACAGCAGCCGGGAGCCTAATTTCAGCAGCTGACATCAGCAAGCAGCAGAAAAATGTAGGTGCAGTCCCCTCCTTACCTCTCCTCCTTCCCTTCCAGGGGTGAAACAGGCCCGGCCCGGCCAACAGGTCCGCACATGAAGTATCCAGGGAACAAGTGAAGGGCAGCTCCGGGCACATGTGTGTACCACATGTACATGCGAGTGGCTTTCTGGGGGTGCATGTGTGGGAAGGTGTGGGCTGTGGCTTCTGGTCCAGCTCAGCTCTGATCGACTCTCCCC
Organism: Onychomys torridus; assembly: GCF_903995425.1. NCBI lineage: Eukaryota > Metazoa > Chordata > Mammalia > Rodentia > Cricetidae > Onychomys > Onychomys torridus. The sequence goes on along the minus strand of NC_050444.1, from coordinate 66,977,646 downwards.
TCTGAGCTCTGACTGTCCACCCGTGTAGTCGGGCAGAAGGATGCCTGCCTCCCAGGACTGCTGATCCCTGCAGAGAGTGAGGCCTGAGAACTCTGGTCTAAGAGAGCCCTGTGAGACAATGAGCCCTGCTTTCATTCCATGAACAGGGATGATGAGACCAAGATGGGGACAGGGAAGTGCCTGGGTCACAGAGCAAATCCAGCACAGTCTGAGGAGAACGTGGGCCTCCTGCCTCCCAGGAAAGATGTGCTAAAGCTCAAGCCAATCCTGGAAAAGCAAGAGCAAGATGCTGTCAAAGGCCAGTGCTTACTGGCTTCCCCGACCTTCCACGCCAGTGTCATTTTGAGGGCAACACACTCTGCAAACATTACTTACGAGCACAGACTCACATGGATTCTGCCGGAGGGGGTCTCTCATATGGAATATTAGCTCAGAGAGACATACAAAGGACGGCATGACTCTGGGTTTGCTGAGCGTGTTTGATTTACTTTGTAACTACAAGTTCATACAGAGTTCTTGAGGATCCTCTGGCCCCTTTATTGACTCTGCATGAATCCAGCTTTTCCTAAAAGATAAATTACAGAGTAGATGGAGATATGGAGGCCAGGGTTTAGGACCACTCACCATTTGTCTATGGCCTGTCTATAAACTGCTAGGCTGGTCCTCTTCCGTGTGCCAGCTCTGCCCACATCTGCCCACTGCAGACCTCAGCTCACCACTGGTCCTCTGCATTGTGCTTCCCACATGGGCATGCATCCATCAGTTCAGATCAACCCTTAAAGACAGGAGCTGAAAAGCCCCCCCCATCCCATTTCAGGACCCAGCCCAGGGCAGCTGTGGTGGGAATGGGTGTCCAGTGGGATGGCTCCCAGGAGAACTTGGAGTTAAGACATGCTGCCATTCAGCCTATATAACATTTCAGGTAGCATGCTGATACTTTCTGGCTGATCTAGACCCTCCACATATAAATCACATGCATCTTTTTTTTTTTTTTTTCACACACTATACACCAGGCCCTTCGTGAGCATTAGTGTGAATCCTGATTCACATCCATACTCTATGTTCATGGTGAGGCACCCAAGGCTCAGAGTCCTTATTAGTTTTAGCAAGGGAAGCTACCTTTGATCTCAAGGCTGATTCCCTGGTCCATGCTCAAACAGTAATAGCGTAGGGTTCTCTCAGTGTGCTGTGTTCCCTGGAGATTAGAATCAAGGTCCTTCCCCAAGCAGGACCTCCTCTTTTAGTGTGTGGGGTGGCTTTTCTCTGATGTGGACCCCTTGTGTCCTTGCCCATATTAGCCTTCATTTTTCATATAAGCAGGTGGTGAGAAAGGGGACCGTATGGACCCCAACTAATCTGTGACTCTGGTAAACTATCCAGTTTTTGCTGTGGCTTTTTACTGGTAGAGGTAAGTGTCCCCAAATATGTCCTATAATACATACATGTATATCAGAAGACATTTACAAAATGTTCATAGCTGCACTGTTTATAGCTGTCACGGGTGCTTAGCAATCTAAGTGTCTTGCAATGGAATGATATGCTGAATGACTGAACTGTATTGAATTTGTTTCTTTAAAAATATTTTTATTATTTTATTATTTATGTATATGGATATGTGTCTGCGTGGGGCATCTGCACATAAGCACAGGACCTAAAGAGGCCAGAGGAGTAAATCAGAGCCTCAGGAGCTGGAGTTACAGGTGGCTGTGAGCTGCCGCACATTGGTGCTGCGAACTGACCTTGGTTTCTCTGCAAGACCAGTGTGTGCTCCTAACTGCTGAGCTATCATTCCAGATTCCACAGTTTTTTAGATGTGTGTGTGTGTGTGTCTGAGTGTCTGTGTGTGTGTGTGTGTGTGTGTGTGTGTGTGTCTGAGAGTGTATGCCACATGTGTGTGAATGCCTGCAGAGGCCAAAGAAGGTATTGGGATACCCTGGAGGTAGAATTATTGGCGGTTGTGAGCCACCAGACCTGGGTGCTGAGAACCAATGCCAGGTCCAGAAGGGCAGTATAAACTCTTAACTGCTGAGCCATCTCTCCAGCTCCTAAAGTATACTACATTTGTACTGTAGACTTCTGGACCTCAGTGAAAATAAAACAGGCCATTGTTTTCTGCAAAAGTATGAATGAATCCTCTAACAGTGTAGAGTGAGAGAATCTTGACACTAAAGATTAAATATCAGGGCTGGAGAGATGGCTCAGAGGTTAAGAGCACCGACTGCTCTTCCAGAGGTCCTGAGTTCAATTCCCAGCACCCACATGGTGACTCACAACCATCTGTAATGAGATCTGGCACCCTCTTCTGTGTACATAATAAATAAATAAATAAATAAATAAATAAATAAATAAATAAATATCGTAAGACCCCCTTTATAAGAATTTCCAACACTTATAAATGAAAAAACTAATCAAGATGGTTGATTTGAAAGGGTTCATTTCTGTACTGTGGGAATGTTCTGTGACCCATGTGGCAGGGATATTGGTACCTGCATTGGTGGAAACTTATCAACCTGCACACATGGTATGTAGGCATTATATTTCAGGTTTTGTTTTTGTTTTTGTTTTTTTTTTTAATCTAAGAAAAATAGTAAGTGGAAATCTCAATGAATTCCAAAACATCAGCCACTGACCAGGTAAGAAAGCAATTGAACCGCTGAGTGATAGCTCCCCTTGCAAATGCATGCCCCTGGCCACAGGAGCGCATCTGTGAATGAAGAACTGGGCACTAGAAAGCACACTAATTAGAACCGGAGGACGAGAGCATCACCAGTTCCTGGTACACCATAAGTACTCAGAGGTTTGCTGAATCACATGATCTCACTCACACGTGGAAAGCACAAACGCTATGCAATCCTCTCCACTAATCCCGCATGCCTTTGGGCTTCAGTGCTCTCGCCTCAAACCTGTTCTCCAGTTTTGATCTTCTATTGCCAGCTGAGACATGCCTGCTCGCTGTTGGTCAGGTAAGAGAGACCCTCCTGCCACGGTTGTCTCATGGAGGATGACTGACATCTTCATTTATACTCAGTGGGATGGAAGTGAGATCAGGGCCACATGGGACAGAACCTGATTTAGTCATCAGGGACAGAAATAAGGTTTTGCTAAATCAGACAATGGTTTTAAATGCTACGAGTTTATCTTCTGTACTACTTGCAGTTTTAAAAGCTATAAACATGACAAAGATTTTTCTCCTCCTTTAAGAGATAGTATCTTGCATGCCAAGCTCATGCCTGTAATTGGTGCACATGGGAGGTTGAGGCAGGAGGATTGCTGTGAGTTCTGAGCTACGGACAGTATGAGACTTTGTCTCAACAATACAAAAGAAAACAGAGAGGAGGCAAGAGGGAGGGGGAGGTGGGTGAGGAGAAGGCTGGACTTGAATTCCCAGGCTCAGCCTTCTGAGAAACTGTGGTTACACCTATCTTGAGACCTTTAACTGTAATCTGTGTTATGAGTGTTTTCTGTTCCGTTCTGAAGTCCTAGACTGTAGATGGTCAATGGAACAGTAAATCGAGTCCTGATAAATGGGCTTTGTGGCCACAGTGGCCACCATTTCACTGAGTACGGAGGGGGAGGAGACACAGGAGTGTGTCATTCTATGATCTCCCCGCAGCACAGAGGCAAGAGGCGTGTCAAGAGCAGAGAGAATAGTAAAATGTACTAAAGATAGTCAGGCCTGATGTGTTTCCAATATTGCCATTGTTTCTAATAGCATTTAATGAGCTGTAAATGTGAGTTTTTCATTATTATTATTTTTGAGACAGGGTCTCATGCAGCCCTAGTCGGCCTCGAACTCATTCAGTAGCCTAGGATCACATTTTTGTTTATTAATTTATTTAAGTAATTATTTATTCAGAGCAAGTGTGTGTGTGTGTGTGTGTGTGTGTGTACTAACACTCATGCATCCCACAGTGCACAGGATGAGATATAAGGCAGTTCTCTGGATTGGGTTCTCTCTGGCCACCTTGTGGGACCTAGGATCCAACTCAGGTCTTCAGGCCTGTGTGCAAGTGTGTCTACTCACTGCACCACATTATTTTTAAATACCAGAATCTAAGCCCTGAAAACATAGCAATCAACTTTCTAAGCTCTCAAACTCTCGAGAGAAGGTGTGTCTTTGCCCCATCTCAAGATCCCAGGCCACAAAGTCCTTGCTCGCTCCAGCCACTGACTCCTGCTCCCTTCATGCTCATGTGAGGGACTCCAGCTCTGAGCCGCCTCTGTGTCTCCACGCCTGGTACCAAGCAGATTCCCTTGGACAGGTGTGTGCTGAGCAGGTCTTGGACCAGCCCTCTCCACTCCACCCTGGACCCAGGCATCTTCATGACCCCATCCTTTGGGGCAGGGACAGATTCTCCACAGTGAGGGCAGCCATTCAGCCTCAGTTTCCCCATCATCAAAGTGCTAAGGAAATAGAGGATGTGACAGGAGTGGCACTCGGATGTTCCCACTGGTCTCTTTGTCTTAGGCATGTGAATGTAGGCTCTTGCATTTGCCCTGTATATGTTTCTTGGCTTCTCATGGAATGGACCAGAAGAAACTTTCTACATTCCTCTAGCTTTTTTATGTTTATAATAGAGACAGTTTCTACTCTGACTAACTCAAACTCGATGTATCTTTTCTTTGGCACATACAGTTTTTGGTTTTCCAGACTCACCAATGCCATGTCACTGACAATAATGTTTTCAATTCAGAAAATATGCACTCATTTAAACAGCATGGGCTTTCTTGTGATTTTATGGTTTCTGTCTTAGTGACTAGTGCTGCTGGACAATTTGCTATCACATTTCTCTCCTGTGTGTCCTCTTAAGCAGACAGTAAGGTCATGAGTTGCTACCAGCCCAGGAGCCCCTGGAATGCAGAGGCCTTTGGCCCTTGCACTATGGCTTTCAGTGAGGACAGCTGCCACGTTTACTCTTTGGGGAGAGTTTCCTGTCAGCTTGTTAAATACTTCTCTTTGCTGAGGTCAGGGGACCAGCTTCTGAACCTTCATTTGCTTCTACTCAGAAGACTATGCTTGTTAGATGGCCTAGACACCCCCCCACTCTCCAACACCCTAATATCCAATCCCTATACCCCTACATTCCCTACAGACCACTACACCCCCACCCCTACACTGACTCCCCCAAACACACACACACACACACACACACACACACACACACACACATTGGGCTTCATCGTAAGTGGATTCATAGCATGGTGCACAGATTCCCAAAGGCCTTATACCATTCAGCTCTTAGCTGAACTTGGAATGGCTCAAGATGTTGGATCAAGAAACAAGGACAGCCACATTTGGTTTTATTAAAATCACGTACCACAATGGGGAGGGGCTAGGCTCTCCTTCAACTTGGTATGCCAGACTTTGTTGACTACCATGGGAGGCCTTACCCACTCTGAGGAGTGGATGAGGGTAGAGTGGGAGGGAGGAAAGTGGGTGGGAGAAGGGAAGGGAGGGGGAACTGGGGTTGGTATGTAAAATGAAAAAAATTTTTAATAAATAAATATATTTATAAAATAAAATAAAATCACGTACCAGTGTAGATGACACTACACTTATACGTACATCAAACTTGACCATGTGCCATGCCCTTTAGATACAATGCTAACCCTCACAGCTACTGTGGGACAGGCATGGTGTGACAGTTTTACCAGTGAGGATGTGTAGAAGTTAAAAAAAACTCTGGGTTTTACCCAAACCCCACCAGTCAGACCGGAGCAGCCATTGACTGGGCCCGGGACATGGCTGCTGAGCTGCATGTGAGGTCTGCGTGACTCCGGCTCCCATGTTCAGCTCGCTCACATGTTTGCTCATGTTCAAGATGCAGGATGTGGGGAAATTTCCTTGAAGAACAATTAAGGATCAGATGATCTCACAAGGCCTTTTGTTTGGGATGTACCTGTTTATCTAAGGCACTCTCCTCAGATCATTCATACTGCCTTTGTAGCCAGTATTTGGGCCACCCTGCATCTGAGACAGAGGCGTTTCTCACTGGAGTTCATAAGGTCATGGTTCAACCTATTGGGTGCCTTGTTACGGGCAGATTCAAGAGGAAGGCACCATTATTGCCGTTCCGATGACACCCAAAGGCCTCTGAGATTCCTGAGGACAGATGGGCTTCATGGGATGCTGTGGTGCTTGAAGGATTCTTCATGGGTGGCCCTTCACGGACAAGGCACCTAGTCCCACGTGGTACAATAGCACAGCTCTGAGAAGGGAGTGTGGGTTTGAGTCAGACAGACCAGGGCTGGAAAACTGACTCTGCCACTGGTGTGACCCTGGATGGGTCACTGCCCCCGCTCATTAGGTCAGTCTCCATGGGGCTTGCTGTGGTGCCTGATCTATGTTGACATGGGGTCTCACTTTACTCCAGCCTCGGAATCAGCCCCTTCCTTCCTTGGGTGGACTCACTGCTTGCCCATGTCCCCTTCAGATCCCTTAGCATTTGGGGGCTTCTCTGCAGCCATGCCTGCCTTGTCAGAGGACAGAGCTCAGGACTGCTGGGGCACAGGGTACTGAAGAACCTGGAAGTTTCCTCCGGCCCCTCCAGTGACCGACTAGCCTCCTTGCTCCTGACATGGACACCCTAAGAATGTGACTCCTCAGAGCTCCCGGGTGGGATTTGCCCACAGCTGCTCCTGGGTGGCTGAACAGTTTGCTAAGATAATGCCAAGGGCCTCCTTACCTTCCCATCCTACTCGGCCACCTCCAGGTTCCTGGGGTCACTGCCAAATATGCCACTGTTATAAGACTTCTTCTCCCTAGGGACCTCAAGGACCTGGACTCAACATGTAGCTGTGGAGTGGCACCTTAAGACGGACTTCCATATGAGCTTGCTCAGACCCCTGGGGACAGCTCTGCTCAGACTCACAAGCTATCCCAACTGGCCACTCAAAAATAAATAAAATAAACCCTAGCTGGGTATGGTGGTACACACCTATAATCCCAGTACTCAGGAGGTAGAGGCAGGAGGATTAGAAGTTCAAAATCATTCTCAGCTACTCATAGAGTTTGAGGCCAGCCTGGACTCCCCAGTCGAATGTGAAACAGCCATGTTTTCAGAAGAAAATCATTTATGGGCCAGCAGGATGGTTCAGTGGGCAAAGATGCTTGCCACCAAACCCGATGATCTGAGTTCAATCCCTGGGACCCACGTGGTGAAAGGAGAGAATCCATGTCTGCAAATTGCCCTCTGACCTTCACATATGCATCATGGCATAGGCATACCCCCACACAAGCATGTCCCCACACACAAAATAAACAGGCATTTAAAATATAATAACAGAAATCATTTACCTTTGCTTGTGAAGTTAAACCATTTCCACACACGTGGCTTCTTTTGAGCTTTGTTGCCCCATCAATTCAGGAGGAGAATATTAGACCCTTCTTAGAGGAGCACAGAGACCATCCACTCCACTATTCTGTTTAAAACAAAACCTGGCTGGGCTGTGATGGTGCATGCCTTTAATCCAAGCACTCAGGAGGCAGAGGCAGGTGGATCTCTGTGAGTTCCAGACCAGCCTGGGCTACCAAGTGAGTTCCAGGAGAGGTGCAAAAGCTACACAGAGAAACCCTGTCTTGAAATAACAAAAACAAAAACAAATAAACAAAAAATACCTGGGGCTGGAGAGATGGCTTAGTGGTTAAGAGCACTGGCTGATCTTACAGAGGTCATGAGTTACATTCCCAGCAACCATTGGGACCCTTTTCCTCCTACTGAGTTACCTTGCCCAGCCCTGTTATGAGGGCTTGTACCTAGTCTGATTGTAACTTATTACACCTGTTCATTGGGAGGCCTGCTCTTTTCTGAAGGGAAACAGAGAAGGAGTGGATCTGGGGAGAGAGGAGCTGGGGGAAGCTGCAGTCTGAGTATATTGTATGAGAGAAGAATAAAACAAATTACATAAAAAATAAAGAGTCATATTAGAAGAAAATAAACTAGAAATATTTGTGGAAGTAAATATGTTTAACCTAATTTGAACATGATGCAATGTATATAATACATTGTATGCTACCTCATTAATATGTATTATGTTGTGTTTTATGTGTTAATTAAAATCAAAATTGAATTAAAAGTAAAAAATGAGCCTGATTTAAAAAAAAAACTCCCAGCAACCACATGGTGGCTCACAACCATCTCTAGTGGGATCTGATGCCCTCTTCTGGCACAAAGGTGTATCTGCAGACAGCACTCAAGCATATAAATAAGACTTTTTTTTTTTTTTAAGGAAACTTGTTTTAAGAAATTTTCACCATTATAAAAACATATTCTTGGTACATAAAATTTGGGGTATACAGAACAAAAAAGCAATTCGTATTTTTCCTCATAGTTTCAAGGCTAGCTTTTAGTCTGCTAGCCATTTCTTTCATTAATCTGCTTGTTGTTTTGTTCCTGGGCTATAAACTCCTCTTCACTGATTTTCATACCGTCCTCACTGATCTGCAAGGCCTGTTCCCTTTCATGTTTGTCTTTTACAAGATGAGCTTGGCAAGACGTTCATATGCCCTGAAAGTGTCTGTCCACAGATTGCTAGTTGTAACGAAAAAAAAAAGAGAGCTGGGCAGTGCCAAGGCAGGATCTCACTGATGCTGGATGGGCACCATGTCCCTAGTGATGGACATTAATATATTCTGGAGGACACTGCCTCACTAACGTGCTGACTTAGGAATGTAAACCCTGGAGGAGATGACAGAGGCCAGGAGAGGTGTCTCAGGCCTGTAATCCCAGCATGCATGAGTTTTAGGTCAGCCTGGGCTGTATAGTAAGACCTTGTGTCAAATTGTCTTTTCCTAAAAACTACCTGTATTGTCTAAAAAATGTCAATGCCGAAGAAAGATGAACATCTGAAAGAATTGCTTTAGATTAAAGGAGAGTAAAACGTGGCACAACAGAGTGCAATTTTTGATTCTAGACTGGCTTGTGGACTGAGGGCAAGTGGCTAGAAAGGATGTTGTTAGGAAGCATGGAACATTTGAAATATGCACAATGGGTTGATTAGAATTTTTTTCTGTTGCTACTGCTCTTTGAATTTTAAAATTAGACTCATTTATCTATAGCAGGCATATGCTGCCACAATGCACATGTGGAGCCAGTCCCTTCCTTCCAGCATGTGGGTCCCAGGAATCAAGCTCAGGTCACGAGGCAAGTCCCTTTACCCTGAGACATCTTACAGATCCCAGTGGTTACTTTTCTTGATGTCCGCCTCTGTATTGTGTTTATATCATGCAGGTGTGTGTTGGTGTGTGTGGGTGTGTGTGCACGTGTGCGCACAAAAGTCATTAGGAGGCCAGATATTATGGCTTTCCCTTGGATGTTTATAGCTCAAGTAGTGTAGATGTAACCGTCTTGTTAAATAAGAAACACAGAGCCAATTGCAGAGTTAAAAGCCAAGAGGTCAGAGCAATAGTTAAGAGCTTAAAACCTTTTCTTACCCTTCACTGCTGCTGCTGACCTTCCTCTCCGTAATGAGATCTACTTCCTAAGTGTCTGTCTTTTTTATAGACTTTCTGTTCTGCCTTCTCATTGATTGTAAACCCAACCACATGACCTCCTTATCACTGCCTGTCTGTACAGACCTCCAGGTCTTCTATGGCTGGTATTGAGATTAAAGGCGTGTGTCTCTATGCTGGCTGTATCCTTGAATGCTCAGAGATCTGACTGTCACGTGATCTGGATTAAAAGTGTATGCCACCACGGCCTGGCTTCTGCTATGATTTGCTATTAGCTCTGACCCCCAGGCTACTTTATTTATTAACATACACATTTCAGTACAAATAAAATATCACCATAAAGTAGTTTTGGTGTGGCTTAGAGAAAATGAAAAGGAAAGGTCAAAGGTTTAAGAATTGGTGAATCTAAGCAGAGTCTACAAAGAAGTCCATGTTCTAGGCCTTCCTATAAGCCTAAAATTATTTCCAGATAAAAAGTTAACTTTTGTACATGTTTGATCAGAGGATGCTATGTGCGACCTTATGCCCACATTTCACCATAGGGACAACTGGATGGCTGGCTGGTTAAGTCCAGAAGAAACTGGTATTTCCCTGGCCCAGGTTGGGAAAAGTGGGGACAGCCAGGCCTCCACAGACTCCCCAGAAAGAGGCCCAGCCATGGCCCATAAGCTCAGCAGGCTGAGTGCAGCCTGGAAGAGAAAGCCTGGAGAGATGGCTCAGCTGTTATTTCAGAGGCCCTGGGTTCAATTCCCAGCACCCACATGACATCTCACAACTGTCTGTACCTCCATTCCATGAAATCTGATGCCCTCTTCTGACATCCATGGGCACCAGGCACACACAGACAATGACAGTACACTCACATGCATAAATAAATAAATAAGCAAACAAATGAAAGAAAGAAGGAGGGGAAGAATGAAAGATGGAAAGAAAGAAATAAAGAAGGGAGGAGAGAAAGAGCAAGCAGGCAAGCTGGAAGAGCATCGATGTTGCTGGAAGGGAAGAACCACACACAGGGGCAGGAGGACCCTTTCCTGTTGGAGGAAGTGGGTGTTTCTTTGTGATCAAGAGTGTGCCCTTTCATCCCATCAATCAGCTAGGACAGGCACATAGTCCAGGAGGCTGCAGAGTGCTGGCCCAGACCCAGGGCAGTGGCTGCACACACAGAAATGCTGCCTGAGGACTGGCTGGCTTTCTGGAGCCAGACAGGGGCAGCTCACTCCCCGGGACTCAGGTGAGGGGCCTTTCTGGCTGTCCCTCTGCTCCAATGTGCTGGACACCTGTCCTGGCCCAGTGCTGTGTTATGTGCTTTGAATGTGCTTTTTCATTTTGTCTCTCCAAACCCTTGAATTGACTACTGCCACCCCCCCTTGTGGTCAGATACAGTCCCTGAGTACCCGCTGGTCTGGGGAGCTGCGATACCTTCTGGTTGTAACAGTGCAGGCAGGGACTCTGCTGTCCTGTGGCCACCTCTGCAGAGTCACAGCTAAGGCTCACTTGAGGAGCGATGAGTTCTCCCTTCGGTCCTCTGCTTCACCTCCCCTAGAATTCCTGAACCACCTACGAGCCTGAGCACCCCCAATCCTAGCTCTGGCCCATTGTCCCAAACCTATCAGGACTCTTTTCCTAAAAGTCCTGTCATTATGCCTCCCCTCTAACAAGGTCACACAACCCTAAGGGCTTTCCTCTGCCTGGTGACATCATTCCCTCTGATGATGTCATCTTCTCCGACGACATCACTCTCTGCTAAGATACTTTCAGGGATCTCAACACTTATACAGTGAAGACCATCTTCCAAGCCTGGTACCCTAGGTCCACAGGGTGTGGTGCAGCCAAGTGTTTTCTTCTCCCTCCCCCTCTATTCCTCAATGCCTATACTTACATGTTTCTCCAAATGAAAGTGTCTTACCTGTTCGCCACTCCTCAGAACCTTCCTTCCTCTTCTTTCTTTGGTTCTTTCTTTCTCTCTCTCTCTTTTCTTTTTCTTTCTTTCTTTCTTTCTCTCTCTCTCTCTCTCTCTCTCTCTCTCTCTCTCTCTCTCTCTCTCTCTCTTCCTTTTTTTTGAGACAGGGTTTCTCTGTGTAGTTTTGGAGTCTGTCCTGGATCTCGCTCTGTAGACTAGGCTGGCCTGGAACTCACAGAGATCTGCCTTCGTCTGCCTCCTGAATGCTAGGACATTAAAGACATTCACCACCACCGCCCAGAGTCATCCTTGTTATCTTAATACTGACTGTGCTGTACCTTGATTGGAATGGAGTCAATGCATTTCTTCTTCTCTTATAGAGTACTTCAGAAGCCATGTGCTGGCTCCAGGACACAGGGCACTCCAGGACACAGGGCACTCCAGGACACAGGGCACTCCAGGACACAGGGCACTCAACTGAGGTCAAAGCAGGAACAGTGGGCTTTTGAGGTTAGCCTGGGCTACACACAGAGTTTGAAGCCAGCCTGAGTTACCTACAGAGTTCGAGCCTGGTCCCAGAACCCAAACCCAACCCAAAACAGCAGAAATAAAGAAAAGGCAGTAAAACTTCATCCCATACTCCGAGGAGAGCAGTTTCTCAGTGGCTGTTACTGCAAGAACTAGAAGGGAGGGGGCAGGAACTTTTTCATGGACCAAGACACCTGTCTGGAGACGGTATCCCAACACCTGCTGCACTGACATCCTTGTAAGCCTCGGCTGTTATCGGTTGGTGGGGAGCAGCCAGGGACTTCAGCTGTAACCACGTCAGGCTGGCTTAGCTACTGCGAGGAAGGGGTTAGCGACTGACCTGGACTGATGTCCCTTCAGCACGCTGTCACCTGGGCTGAGCACACTGCAGGTGGAAGAACAGTACACATGGCCACATCTGGGAGCATCTGAGCACCCGGGAGACCTCTCTGAAGTTAGCATTTCGGCCTCCACCACCTCACCGGTGCCGGGTGAGGGCTGTTTGATTCCTTTAGCTTGACTGAGTTTCACTATTTTTATTTTATTTTAATTTTTAAAAAATCATATATTTGGCCAGGTGTGGTAGTGCAGGCCTTTAATCCCAGCAGTCAGGAGGTAGAGGCAGGCAGATCTCAGTGAGTTTGAACCCAGCCTAGTCTGCAAAGTGAGTTCCAGGACAGCCAGGACTGTTACACACAGAAATCCTGTCTTGAAAAACCACACACATACATACACACACACACACACACACACACACACACACACACACACAAACACACACACACAAATAATAATAATAATCATGCAGGCACGTGTGTGCTACAGTGTGTATGCAGAGGAGGAGACGGAATAACCTTGGCTATTGTTCTCAGCCCTTCACCTTGTTTGAGGCAGGCTCTCGTTGGGTGCACTAGGCTAGCTGGCCCTCCAGCCCGCCTGCTCTCCTCCTCTCCTGTCTCTGCTTCCCATTTCCCTGCAGGAGTCAGGAAGACAGCTGCTCAGCTGCCACACTGAGCCACACTTGGACTCTGGAGTTTTGGACTCGGGGCTTTAGGCTTTCATGGCGAGTATTTTGCTCTCTGAGCCTCAGTTTTATTATGTTTAATGATTCTTTTAAAAATGATTTCCCCACTTTGGTTCTCTAGGTATGAGAGAAGGGCCGGAGGGTGTCAGGTAGCTTTACGCATCTTAGAGTAAGGCTTTGGACTTTCTTTCAGCCGTTTAAAGTGTATTCTGTTGTCTTGGTTTTTGTGATAGGACAAAGAAGAAAAAGGCTTTTCATTCCAGATCATAGCAAACGTGGGTGGGAAAGCCTCCTGAGCTGTTTTCTAGTTTTCTACATCCCGGCAAGAATGAAGCCAGGGAGACAAACATTTGAGAGTGATGTGTAGCTTAAAGAATGTTTACCCAACCCAGGTAAGAATCATTTGCCAATAAAAGGAACCCCCCAGCCGGTCCCCATCGCCATGTCACCCTGAAGAAGGTCAAGTGGCCTTATGCACTCACTAATTCCCTGCATTCCTGATTAAGAGGCGCAGGGGTGGGCAAAGTCACTGCTGTCACAGCAGCTGGTGGCCAGGAGATTAGGACCAGAGGCCACCAGGGATGATTCAAACACTCCAGTCCTCCTTTTAAAGGCTGAGAAACAGAGCCTTAAGACGTTGTCCCTTCTGGATACAATTTTTAAAATGAACCTGTCAGGTAGATTAAAGCCTAGTGCCATTTAGGATGCAGGATTTCCATAGCATGTTCTGGCCGTCCCACCTGTCTGACTAGCCTGGTGAGCCTTTTCTTCCGAAGGCAGACCCCTGCTCCAGCGCACCCTCCAATCACCAGGGACTCTTGGGCCTGCAGCCCACCTTCTCGGCTACCACTTTCCTCATGTGTGAAGTATAGGTCAGAGTTTAGGAGCTGGTCCCTGGTTCTTCCCTTACCACCTCCTGGAGAACTCTGAGCAAGTAAGAAAAATAGTGTGACCCCCATTTTACAAATTTGCAGCTGAGGCTCACTAAGGAGAAGAATCCTGGAGTTTCTTAGTGAATCTAAATGCCGTAACTCCTCAATGCCTCACACATTCATACTCCAGAAAAAAATGTGCGCTGGTCAAAGGTTCACTGTGGGAAAGGGCCAGGCGTCCTAAATTGACAGCCTGGGCACATGTGCTAATCCCTGCCCACCACCCCATAATGCTCACGTGCTCTCTGGCAATGGTGTAAAGGCTGCTTTATTGATGTGATGTAAATATGGGTCCCATGGCACTTAGACAAGATGCCACCGGCAGACAGAAATGAGCCTTGAAGGGCAAGGACACACATCTCTCTTAGGCACTGCAGCAAAAATCCACTGATGGACTCCACCATGAAAATCCTGAGCTGAGAATAACCCTCATGGGACATGTCAGCCACAGTGCCATCAGTGTAAAAGAGGAGAGGGCCTGTTCTAGCCGTCAGTCACCTGTACCCCTGACAGGACTCCTGCTCTTCTGTGACCTCGAATTGCTTGCATCCCAGTCTCTACCTGTTGACATCCTTCTGGCCCCTCTACTCATCTACAGTGCAGGCACTATGTGTGAGGAGTAGGCACATAGGACAAGCCTCTCGATGGCCTCAGTAGTGGAAATGTGCACCTTGTGTACCAAAAGAGCTGAGGGTGAGGCCTGTTGGGAGAGATCAAGTTTGACTGATGCCTCGATAACAGCAACTATGCTAGAAAATTCTTCAGTAATCATGTGCTTAGATAAGGTTGTCTTTTAGATGAGGAATCTGAGGCTGTCTTTCAGGAAACTCTAAGCACTTAGAGAAGGCAAAAACATGTGACAGGCTCCATTAGCCCCCCACTTGGGGACATATTCATGTGTAATGATGTCAAATGACAAAGGACACACTTTTGAGGGGAAATGTGTTGGTCTTTAAAGAACTTAATAGAACATGGTTTCTTCCTTACTAGTTAGTCTCCAGCTGCTAACTAATTTCTACTCGAATCTCAGCTAGTCTTGGTTAGAATGCTTCTTTTAATTTCACTCTAGCTTGTTTTTTTTTTTTTTTTTTTTTTTTAATCTCTCCTTCCCAGATGTAAGCCTGAACCACCCGTCAGAATCATCGCTGTCTTTGAGAGTTCTACTTTCCCAAGGGAAAGACAGACAAGAAAATGCAAGTTGCCTCTGCAGCAAATCCCTCTTGTCTTGTAGAGCCTCAGAAAGGCGAATCAAATGCCGTCATCAGGCCTTTGTCGTCTGGCAAAGTGTGAAAGGGGTGAAGCCTAAAGACAGACCCGAACACCTGTGGCCATTATGAAAGCCAAAGCCACCTCCCAGGCCTGTGTGCTTTTCACTCCGAACACCCAGCACCTGCCGGCTAAGGCTGCAAACCAGCTACGGAGGACTCCCATGGGCTCCGAGCAGTTGACTGAGGAATTAGGAGGATTTTGTAATAAGCCCATCCATTCTGCTGCATTCGAGTGTCTTCTGACTCCATGCAGCCCAGGATAGCTGCACTTTAACCCTGTGTGCCTGTCTGGGAGGGGGCCAAGCTTGCGCAGGCAGTGGAAGAGGCAGAGACCCAGACCCCAGACAAGGATTCGGCTCCAAAGCTGTCACTTGCCAGATGAAATGGACCTTGTTCAATCACAGAAGACCCCTGGGTCTCAGCTACCACATCTCTACAGTTCTCATCAGGACCACTGAAGACCAGGTTTTTTTGGTTTGGGACTGGTTTTTGTTTTTTAATTATGTGTCTGAGTGCACACAAATGCAAGTACCCAGGCCAGAAGAGTGCAGCGCATCCCCACAGAGCTGGAGTTAGAAGCAGCTGTCAGCTGCCTGGCACAGGTGTGCTCTGTGAGAGCAGTATGTACCCCAACTGCTGAGCCATCTCTCCAGCCCAGACAACAAACACAAGCTCAACGTCAGTTGCTTATGTTATGACCATCTGGGAGAAAAGGAAAAGCAAGACTTGGTGATGGCGCCACTCATATAGATTTTTCTCTGTTTCGTGGAGATTGGAGTTCCTGTTCCTCCTAACCTTGGCTCTTCAACTTACAATGATTCCCAGAGAGACATCTTAGTGCCCTCGTAAGAGGAGCTTAACCAGGACCTAAGTGGATTTAAGGCAGGAACAGGCCTGCACTGGGGGCAAGCTCTTACCTCGTGGACACTTAGGGTCATCCTAGAACAGCTTGTGTGCCTGTGCAGTCCATGCGGGACCTCAGGACCACTCCTCCTGCATCTCAGATACTTGATGTTATTGGCACCTCTTGGAAGGTGGTCTCACACCTTAGGTTTTTCCCTTTAGGAGCTACAGAGTCGGCTCCCCAGTGAACAGCACTTACTGCTCTTACAGAGGACCCAGGTTTGGTTCCCAGGACCCACATCAGACATCTCACAACCACCTCTAATTCCAGTTCTAGGGTATCTGATGCCCTCTTCTGGCCTCCTTGGGTACTTGTGTGAACATACACCAGGCACACACCTACACATAACATAAGAAAGAAGTAAATCTTTTAAAAATTATTTTCTTGGCTTACACAATCATCACATATAAAAACCAATGCAAAATTCTGCTGCTGAAATGTTGAATCAGTAAATATATAACATTACAAAGTCAGATTTTAACTATGTAAAAACTGTACACACATAAAGAAAGACTGATGGAAATAGTTGTAGTGGTTTTTTTTGGGGGGGGAATAGATAATAGATTTTTCTGCTTTTCTATATTTTTCTAAGAACTTGGAAGGGCTCATACTGAAAGATTGTAATGGTCCAGTGGAAAATTCACTTATGTATGTTTGTGAAAATTACATTTGACAATGTCATAAAAGTCAATAAAGACAATATCAAGAAGTCAATAAAAAATATAAATATATAATAATAACAACACATATAAGGATAATAATAAAAATTAATATGTGCTAATAAAGATTCCAAGGCTGAGCCATTCAAGAGTGCATTACAGTGAAAATATATTAACCAAATTTTCTTACACAATAAAGACATCTCACAACCTATTTTATAATTTAAGAACACAACACAGGGCCTGGAGAGATGGTTCATCAGTTAAGAACACTGGCTGCTCTGACCCAGGTTTGGTTCCCAACATGGTTGGGTACAACTGTCTGTAACTCTAGTTCCAGAGGCTCTGACGCCCCCTTCTGGTCTTTGGAGACACTGCATGCATGTGATGCACAGACAAAACACTGGGGCACATAAAATCAAAATATATCTTGAAGAATGTGTTAATGATTTAAAATATTGCAGATGTCACTAGTAAGTGTGTACTATATGTAAAAAATGCATTTCCATCCCCCAACTCCTGAGATAGACTCTCACTCTGTAGGCCAGGCCAGCTGGAACTCACTGTGTAGCCTCAGCTAGATTCACAACAGTCTTCAGGCCTCAGCCTCCCAGTACGGAGATTACAGATGTAAGCCACCACAGTTAGCTTAGACATAAATGCATGTTCTACAGTGGCACTACCCCAAACTAAGTTCCAAGGGAAGGGTTGTCTCTAAGAAGTTGCAAATGTCACCTGAGAAAAGGTTCAATGGTTAGATGCACCTGGTAAACTCTAAAAAGCACTCAACGGGCCCAACCTTGTAACTTTGTGGAGTCTCAAAGTTGTCATGGTCAGTCTCTAAGAGTGGTGTGCAATATGTAGCCTCTGCTTGAAGCATTTAGCAGAAAAATCTTCATCCCATAAAGGAGACTCATGTATGGTGCCCAGTCACAGGCGTGCAGAGACGCTTCCCATCTTTTCAATTTTCCATTTCACGGCTGTGAAGCAAAGAGTTTATCTGTTGTAACAAAGGGGGTATTTAATGACACATGCACAGAGCCCAATAAACCATTTCAACCAGTCACGTTTCGCAGAACCCAAGCCTGGTTCCCACCCTTGGGCTGTGTCTCCTCCTGAGCCTTTCCCTTGCGGGAACTGAGGCACCAAAAGACCAGAAAGGACTTTGGAGCTTCATGGAAGGTTCTAGGCTTGGCTCTCCTTTATAAGGTGGCTTAGGAATGACATGAAACCCTGTAAGTCTCCCCTGCACCCCCACCCCCATACGCACACCCTTTGCTGGCATGCGAAGCGTGCTCAGAAAGGGGGGGAAATCCCAAGCCACAAAACCCACATTCCTTTTAAGGGCTGTCTGTGTACACACCTTGGACCTTTGACTCCATCTCCCTGGGGAATGAGGGATTTGGAGGCCTTGTGTGTGTGTGTGGGGGGGGCTATTGCTGGGGGGTAGGGGGGCTGTTGCTGGGGGGTAGGGGGGCTGTTGCTGGGGGGGAGGGGGCTGTTGTTGGGGGGAGGGGACTGTTGCTGTGGGGGGGGGGGGGCTGTTGTTGGGTGTAGGGGGGCTGTTGCTGGGGGTGGGGGGGCTGTTGCTGTGGGGGGGGGGGGGCTGTTGTTGGGGGGAGGGGACTGTTGCTGGGGGGGAGGGGGCTGTTGGGTGTAGGGGGGGGCTGTTGCTGTGGGGGTAGGGGGCTGTTGCTGTGGGGGGGGGGGGCTGTTGCTGTGGGGGGGAGGGGGCTGTTGTTGGGGGGGGGGGACTGTTGTTGTGGGGGGGGGGGCTGTTGTTGTAATGGCTCTTACACATTCCCACTCTGTGAGTTTCCCATTCTGGGAGCTCCTTCAGCTTTTGCCCTCTGGGGACTCTGTTTCTTTATCTCCAAGATTAGGCTGGGGAGCCCCAGGTCTGGGCTAACTTCATAGAAGGTAGGGCAAAATGGTCTCCCTAGTCCCTGGGTCAGCGAGCCTTTGCCATCTCACCAGACATAGCATCCGTTCATCCTAAAAACCCACAACATGATGAATATGATTAAGAAAATCTAGAAAGCTAATGTTCACATGAAGAATTCTTATAAAAAAAAAAAAATAAGGGGGCTGGAGAGATGGCTCAGCGGTTGAGAGCACTGACTGTTCTTCTAGAGGACCCAGGTTCAATTCCCAGCACCCACGTGGCAGCTCACAACTGTCTGTAACTCCAGTTCTAGAGTACTAAAACACCAAAGTACATAAAATAAATAAATTGTTTAAAATTATTTTAAATAAACAATAAAAAATAAATTAAAAAAATAAGTCAGGCTTAATGCTCAAGCCTGTAATCACAGTTACTGGGGAAGCAGGGCAGAATGATCGAAAGTTTAAAGTCAGCCTGGCCAACTTAATGAGACCCTGTTTCAAAATAAAACATAGAGAAAGGACTGAGCATATGGCTCAGTGATAGAGTGCTTGCACAGTGTATATGAGACCCCAGGTTCAAACCCTCTTATGATGAAAGTAAATAAATAATAAGCCATTACAGCAGTCGGCAAAAGTCAAGAATGTATCTTCAGAAGAAACAATACAAAAGGCTAATAAATGTATTCTGGGGCAAATTTTTGGGATTGAACCCAACCTGGTGCATGTTAGGGGAGCACTCTATTGCTGAGCCACACTTCCACACCCTCAGCCCTGTGTTTTTATCTAACATTAATGGCAAACTTGACTTTACTGTGTCATATTCTGAGACGGATGCTCAGGCTTATGAAAATACCAGATGTCAATGGCTCAGAACTCTTGCCTATAGGAATGTGGTTCAACCACGGCTTCCTCACCATGCAATGATGTGCTACTACAATGGATGTGGTAGTTCAGAATGCAGAGCAATTGGAACTCATATGCTCAAGATAAAAGGGGAGACAGTGTTTGGAGATCATTGGCTTTTACTGCCAAACCTAAACATATGCATTGACTGTGTGACTTAGCGATACGTGATTAACATAACATGTACACATTCACCAAAAGACATTGAAGAAATGTTTACACCAGCTAAAATGGCCCAAACCTGGAAAGAGCCCATATGTCCATCAACAGTAGAATCAATAAAGAAATTGTGATGTATTTATAAAGAGGTTTGCCATATATGGCAACAAGAGTAAATAAGTTATTATATATAAATAAGTTATTATATGTAACATGAATGAATTTCATTCATCTACTGCTGAATGAAAGGATGAACACAAAAGGAGGACCCAGCAAATGATGCTAGCTCAGAGAGCCTGATGAGCTGAATTTAATCCTGGAACCCACTGAAAGGTGGAAGCAGAGAACAGACATCACAAAAATTGTCTTTTGTCCTCCACATGCATGACCATGGCTAGTATACACACACACACACACACACACACACACACACACACACACACACACATGCATAATACAAATAAAATAAACTTTAAAACCCACAACTGTTGTACAGTCCACTGTATAATGCTCCAATAACAGGAAAAAAAACAGAAATTAGAAGTTTATGCCTGGGTTACTTTGAGGGGAGGAAATACCACAAATAGGAGATGGTCCAAAGCAGGTTCTGAGGCACTTGAAACAGTCTCTTCTACATTGGTTCTGGCCGTGAGAGTCGAGTCAGTGCAGCCATGCTGAGGGGTTTACTCACTCAGCCTGGCACATTTCTATCTAGGCTCTGCTTCAGCCAAAAGTCTGTAAAAATGACACAGAAGAAACATTTTAATGACATGGGAAGACAAGCTGTCATGTTATAGAATGTAGGTTGATGTAGATCCAGAGTGTATGGACAGAATGCCTGCAGCTCTTCCTGTAAGAGAGCCTCATAAGCATATGCACAACACCCTTATACATAATATACTTATGTATAATATCCAGACGCATAATGCCTCAAGTATAACATCTTTAGGGCAATCTATAAGTCACGGTAAAAATGACTAATTCAGAGAACAGGAGAGACGGAGAATTTTTACTTTTTTTTTTTTTTTTATCTCATGAGCTCTTAACTGTGTATATATGCCCTCAACTTGGTGCATAAACAAATAAATCAGATTAGAAAACAATTTATTTCGAAAAAGTAAAGCAGTGGTGATGTTAACATAAAATGCTAGTCATGGAAACCTCCAAGCTATGAGACTATGGTTGAGTTTCATTTCCTCTTTTGTAAACCATCCGTATTTTTGCTTTCTTCTACTGTGATTTTTCTTCTCAGGGCTTGGGACCCAGGGTATTTTTAATATTTTTGGTTGTGAGCCTAGCCTTTAACGGCTGAGCCATCTCTCCAGCCCTGCCCAGGGTATTTTTTTTATTAAAACAACCCCTCTATGGCTGAGGTACACCCCCAGCCAACACACTATTCTTTTGAGAATAAGAAAAGTCATAGTTTGTTTGCAATTCAGTTTTAAAAAAAAATCAATGATATGGAGGTGAAATTAGCACAGTGTAAAATGAGGGAATCTAAAGAGAACGTTGAGCTCCTCTTACAAGGATATGTACACACAGGTTGTCTGTCAGGATAGGAATGGCTCAGGCCCCCAGGGACCCCCCCCCCCACCCCCACATCCCTTTGCAGTCAAGCCTTCCCTGCTAATCAGGTAGCAGCCAGTCACCCGAGTTTTCGTACCCCAGCTTAAGAAATTCCCAGAAATGGAAACTATGAGGTATGTATTCATTTATTTATGCATCAAATCAAATGAGGTTAAGACCTCATGAGATATGAAAGACTTTTCACCCAAGACAATGTTTTTGAAATTCATGTTTTCATATCAATAATTCATCATACATACTTATACATACACACATATAGTGTATGTGTGTTACGAATGGGGATTAAGGTCTCAAGCTCCTTGCTTTCTGATCAGCGGAATGAGACAGCACCCCAGCCCTGCGCAGCCTCAGGAGCCGGGCGGGTTCTCTGGCAGCGCGAGAGACCCGCGCTTCCCCCTCGGCTGGCGCTGGCGGCAGCGCCTGTCTCAGGTGAGAGCCACCCTGCTCGCTGCCATTGTTCTGCGAGTGACAGCCTCCCGGGCAAAAGCAGAGCTGTCAACCTGAGGGCTGTCAACCGCACACAAGAATTCCTTTCTTTGTCAGGCTGGGTGGTCTCGGTGGCTGCAGAGGCAACCTGCACAAAAGGTTTGGGAGAGCATCGTGCTCCTGCAGGAAAACACGCCGCCACCACCCAGGTCTCTGAGAGAACCTCTTTGTGAGATCGGGGGTGAGCACTTGTGCCCTTCCCTGGACCAAATCACCAGCGCAGCCCGGGTGAGGGCCCTCCCCTCCCCGACCTCAGCACCTGGATGCTGCCTGGCATTGATTTATTTCTACCAGATCCTTGGTGATGGACAGTTGGAAGTCTCCTAGAGGTACCTGGCCTCACTCACCATCTTGGTCTCCAAGAAGGAAGGGAGTCAGACGGAGATTGTCATTGCCAAGGTCAAATGGCCCCCCCAATTCTGTCCAGGACAAGAAGCCAAGTCCAGACGTTTTCCTCTGTGACATGCTGTTTGTACTACTCCCGATCTGCTTTTGTTAGATGATCGCTCCCAAGTACAGTGTAAAGTACAATTTAATTTATAACTTTGCAGCCAGTAGGAATGTGTTCGCTTGGTGGGTCTCGTTTTTGTTTAGTTTGGTGCCCTCTACTGGCTACGGGTGACAAGAACCGTAGCACCTACAGCCAGACCTTGAACATGCATGGTTATTTCTGAAGCCAAAGAACAAGCCTGTGGGTAATTTCATGCCCGTTTTACAGGTGAAGAAATTGAGGCTCATGGAGAAGACATAACCTGTCCGACTGACTGAGCTTGGTTGTAACTCAGCAGCTAATGGGATTCCATGTCCCCCTGCCTCTTAGTGTCTGAACCGCTGTCTCTTTAAGTGCCTAGAAATGCCTCGACTACCCTTAGTCATACCAGGGGAGACGGCCACTGTGACAGAGATGTGTTCAGGATACAAGGCCAGCCAAGCCCTGCTCATTGCTCTGGGCACTGCCCAAGAAAGCCACAAGGTCCCCTAGGAAGCATCTTTTCTGGGCCACTTTCAACCAGAGTGAAAATAAGGAGGTGGTGTGTTCCCACCCAGGGGGAGGGGACTACATCCGGTGCCCTCTGTTCCATGCTGTAGGAGGCAAGGGTTCACCAGAAATAACCAGAGAAAAGGAGATATATCCCCCCGCCGGGAGCTCACATCACCCCTACTGGAGTCAGCAGATGTTGTGTAAGTAAGCCTCGGGGTCAGTGGGCGAATGAATGAATGGGTGAATTAATGAATGGCTCAACTTCTGAGCAGTTGCAGGTCAGGGGTCGGGAGAGGTTTATGACAGGAACTGGCTCTTGATGTAAGTGAAGGGTCTGTTTCTGTTAGCCTCAAGCAGTCTGCAGGTAGCCTGAGCTCCACATGCTAGGCTAGGTGAGCAGAGCCGAGAGGACCATGGAGGACATGCTGGGAAGGGACAAGACAGTACACGTTTCTTAGCTGTGGTGTCAACCACTGGAGACTGAAGGTTTCACACATAACCCTGCGTTTTTTGCTCCTCTTTAACAAAGTGCAGGCCGTGGCCTCAGTGGGCCTGCTCCAGCCTGTCACTGCTGCCTGCCTCCTCCTTATTGTCCCCTTAAACTGAAGATGACTGGCAGGTACCATTTCACCTTGAGCATATGCTATTTTTCTTTTCATGAAACAAAAACAATAGCCAGGCATGGCAGCATACACCTGTAATCCTAGCTGCTCAGGAGGGTGGGGCAGGAGGGCAGCAAGTTCAAAGCCAGTCTAAGCAACCTCGCTAGACCTTGTCTTAAAGTGAAATTTCCTAAAAGGGATCTGAGTGGAGTAGGGATGTAGTTTGGTGGAGCTGCCCCATCCAGCACACCCAAGGGCTTGGGTTCTGGTCCCACCACTGCAAACACAAAGAATCAACAAACCGAAAGCCATTTTTCTTATCAGGTATTTATCAAAGAGAACTCAAGAGACAGGAGCCACGTAATTTAAGAAAGATAGGACATTTCATGAAAAATTAAAACTGAAGGGCTGGGGAGATGGCCCAGCCAGTTAGAAATGCATGGTATGCAAGCCTGGATACCTGAGCTTGAACCCTAGAACCTATGGTGGAAAACCAACCCCCCCAAAGTTGTCCTCTGACTTCCACATTTGCATGCATGAACACATACACACACACACACACACACACACACACACTCATACACGTGCACACACATGCACACTCACACTAATAGTAATAAGATAAAAATAAATAAAGCTGTAGCAACTACAACATCATGCAGCCATACAGCCATAATCACACTGGGTGTACAGAAGATGTCCAGTGTTCTGACCATGAAGAAGTATTCAGGTCAGATGGATCTTAGTTGATTTAGTTATTCCACAACATACAGGGTCTTGCTGTCACCCAGGCTCTCCTGGAACTCCTGCCTCAGCCTCCCAAGTGCTGGGATTACAGTGTTAGTCATCATGCCCAGTTCAAAATAAAGAAAAACTGTAAAGGGAGGGGCTGGGCATGCGGCCGTTTGTAGTATGCTTGCCACAAATGCTCAAAGCCCTGGGTTTGATTCCTAGCATCACACAAACCAGACATGGTGGTACATGTCCCTGATTCTTGGGAGGTTGATGTAGGAGGATCTGAAGTTTGAGGCTACTCACGGCTATATGTTAAGCTTGAGGCCAGTCTGGGGTACATAAAAAGGAAAACAAAGACAAAACAGAAGTTTGAGGAAGTGAAAAACTTCCAAATAATTGAAAGATAAATGCCCAACTTCCCTAAGCTGCTTGTTGTTGAGTCTGAAACATCTCAGACAAGTGGATGTATTCAACACGTTGTCCCCAGCGGGAAGGAACTTTATAAGGCAGGGCCTAGCTGGAGGAAGCAGGTCACCAGGGGTGTGCCTTTGGAAGTATATGCGATCTCAGATACTGGTCACTTTGTCATGCCTTGATGGACTGCAGCTTTTGACACTGGGGGCCAAAGAAGTAATTGCAACCCCCTTACATTGTTTGTATCAGTTGCTTCTGACA
Organism: Onychomys torridus; assembly: GCF_903995425.1. Classification (NCBI taxonomy): domain Eukaryota; kingdom Metazoa; phylum Chordata; class Mammalia; order Rodentia; family Cricetidae; genus Onychomys; species Onychomys torridus. The sequence goes on along the minus strand of NC_050444.1, from coordinate 66,952,961 downwards.
CAGCGACAGCAAATCTAACACAGGTTCCCTCCAGCCTGAGCCCAGCTCCTTGCAGAGGAGTAAGTGGTGTCTTTGAGGTCTTGTTCATTTGGATCGGAATCTCACCCTGTTGCCGCTTCTGTCTTCAACATCTGAGAACTGTGGCTGCTGGAGGCAGATATGAACGTGGCCATGACATAACCAGCATCTGGGAGCTCACACTGCCTGTGGCCACAAAGGCCGAGCAGAGACAGCAGCTGAATCTGGAAACCAAGCTTTAGTCAGAGAGCAGATAATTCCTGAAGCTAGCAGATTAACATCTTAAATTTGATCACATTTGCTTGTTTATTTGTGCATGCATGGGTGAGAGTGTGTGTGCATGTGCCATGGTATGTGTGACTCTCCTCTGCCAGGTGGGTCCCAGGGATTGAATTCAGATCATCAGGTTTGGCAGCAAGCGCCTTCACATGTTGAGACATCTCATTGGCCCCAGATCACCAACTTAAAAAGCAAGCAAACAAACAAAAACCTGCCTTCCTTCTCATCTTCACCCAGGAAGCTTTGTAAGGACTGAAGGCCAGGGTGGGAACAAAGGCTGTCAGTCATTCCAGAGCTCAGTCTTGCCCCTCTGGACAGTCCCACTTTGGAGGCAATGTTTGTGACTCTCTCATTATTGTCCTTTGTATCCATGTCTGCTTTCTTAGTTCCGTGGATGTCTGGGCCCGGACACCCCTTGAAACATTGAGTTTAGTTATTGTCTGCCAGTGTCAACTTTGAACTTCTCCAGGGGCATCTGGGCTGCTGGGAAGAAGGCTTACCTGCAAACAAGCAAAGCACTAAGTGTGTACGCTAAAGTATTGTTAAGTGTAGAGACTTCTCTACCAGGAAGAGTACAAATGTGTCTTTCTAATACAGAATATGAAAGTGTCCCTCTTGTCCCACATCCCTGGGTCTGGTACCTACTGAAGTGAGATGAATGTCCAGATGAATGAGAGCAAAATGACTCCCTGGCCATACCTGTGCCTCTGCCCCAGGGAAGCCCCTTGGCGATGTGGTACTCCACCCAGTCATCTTTTGGATTGGCCTTTCCAGACTTTCTTGGTGGGTAAGGGCTACTTAGCTCTTTCCTCTTCACCCTGGCCACACCAATGGCTCTCCCCCTCTGCGGGGGCTCTTCTAGAACTGCTACAGGATCCATATGTAGTCTCAACAGTTGCTTTGGTAAGCATAGCAGTTCCTCAGAATGTTAGGCATGGAGCCCTCACATGCTTCCGCAATCCATGCCTGTGTCTGTATCCACCAGAGACAACATATGCTGATACCCGGATGCTCACAGCAGGGGTTCCACCAGTGGATGAATGGATAAATAAAATGTATGTGCGCATAATGGAATGTTGTCAATAAAGAAAAGCGTTGATACAAAGTGCAATGTTGATGAACCTTTATGCTAACATGGATTGAAGCTGTGTGTACGCTAAGTCAAGGATGCCAGACTCAGAGGCCATGTGTTCTAGGATTCTGCTTATAGGGTGCATGCGAGTCTGAGGACAGAAGAGACTGATGCTTGCACAGGGCCATGGAGGTTCGAGCTGGAGGTGAGGGAAGTGACTATTGATGGCTGGGGGAATTGTTTCTAGGGTGAAAGAATGTTCTAGAATGGATTGTGGTGACATTGGTACAACCTGTGAACATAGTGAACACGACTAGACGGTTTGCTTTAAATGGGCAAGTTGGAGAGCATGTGAATTGTGTCTGAGCCAAGCTGGGGGACATTGCCTGTATGAGGGATTTGTGTATGTGCTCAGGGTCCTGTCCTCATTGGCTCATGGTGACTGCAAGGACACTCGACAGTTGGTTTGACCATGCCCACTCTAGGCCAGCCTTTCTGGTTCCTGGATGTCAAAGGATTCTGCCTCAAGCCAGATTTCAAACCATTCAGAGGTTTAGGAGTTGTGGAGGGAGGGTGTAGGTGATTCGGAGGATGAGGCAAAGGGTAAGGGCTAAGTTTCAGATGAGCAAAGAAGTAATATCCAGTCAAACTACTGAGAAAAAAAACCCCAAAGCATAGAGAAGAGAGAGAGTAGGACAGTGCGGGCCTAGAAAATGCACTTTCTGTCAGCTTGTCTGAAGAATTAAGTCCATGATGAGGGCTGACGGGAGCAGGCCCTCCAAAGACTGCTGGGCCCAGATGTGAATATGAAGTCTATGATGAGAAGTCAACTAATGATGTCTGAGCAGAGGCCTGGGCAATGTTGTAGATAGTGCTGCAGCCAGCCCATGCAGAAGAGGGATCATGGGGTGTTAGCCCGAGGCACCAGGTCAGAGGTTACCCAGGGAAGTCAGCAATGACTGCATGAGGACAGCAGCAGTGGCCCAAGGAAGGGACACTCGGCCACTTTGTAGGCTGCAAAAGCAAATGTATCTGCCAAGCATTGCACTCAGCAGCACCACTAACCACTAGGGAGGCTCTCACCAGTGACTGTAGGTGGTCTGTGGTTTGAAGCTGCAGTCACCCGTGTTATAAAGTGACTGAAGGGAGGTCCTCAGCTGGGGTAATAAGAGAACAGGGACCCAAAAGCCTACCGCTCCACTGTGTGGCTGGAGGTCAAGCCTGTTAACCGGTGAACCCTAGCCCATGTTCCTTACCTGGCTTATGCCAGGCAGCAGTCACTCTGGTCTAGGCTCGAGACTGACACAGGCGTCTCTCCGTTACAGCACTCTGTTAGCCCACCACTGTGCACTAACCCAGACATGTTCTCGTGGAGAGACTCGAACCCAGCTCTCACTCTTGAGGGTTTGGTTTTACAGAAGTTCCATGACATCTCTGTGCATTACTTTCTCCTTTGTGAACTGGGCCTAGCGAGTCCACTAGTGAATTAGTGTATCCCAAGTGCTAATTAGTGAATTCTAAATGCTTTAAAATGACCTGTGCACTCAAGGGGCTGAGGTTGGAGGACTGTGAGTTTGAGGCCAGGCATTAACACGCATGCATACTCAGCAGACCTTGCCTCAAAACAAACCAAAAACCTCGTGGATGGTCATCTTTCATGTAAATGTTGGCCATTATTGTTGTTATTATTAAAAGTGACAAAGCCAGGAGGCAGTGGAAGAGACTTTATAGGGTGTCTCCTGTCACCACTGGCATATAAGTAGAAACAAGCTGTTCTCGAGGTTCAGCTCTGCCCTTGAGTTTCAGTGCTAGACAGATACACAGCCAGGCTTATTCTACATCAAATTAAATTTGTTGAATTCAGTGACCGTTTGCTAAGCAATTCCTGTGTGCTGTATTATCCATGAGTGTGTTCTTGGTGTGTTCTCCTATTGTGAAGGATGCCAGTGATGGTCACAGTGAGCACATTGAAGGGTAAAGCCTCAGGGAATCAGAGAAACACAGCCCAGTCATGCACGCATGTGGAGAGGAGGTCCTGGCGGGGAAGTGCCGGTTTTCTCGTCCCCCTTCCTCGATCCCCTTCTCCAGAGCCTGCTCTCTTTCAGTTCCAGAGGGGCTTGCAACACTCTGTCCTTTGTGCACCTTCCTCGTTAAGACAGGATCTGTAGGTCCGGGAGATGAGGGAGGTCTAATGTGGGAGGTGGATGCAGCCACAATTTCCCTGAGACGGGATGGGGACAGGGAGAGGCAGGGACATGGCTCCTGGTTTGTTACCCTTGCCTTTTTTCCTTTTGTGCCCCCACCGAGGTGACTCACGCACTTCGCTCTGGGCAAACCCCATAGCCTTTGTCACCCTGTGGGATGTACAGATCAGGGCACGTACTCCTCCTTTCTCTGAGGAGGGAGTCTGCTTGGAGCTTGGTGGAGGCGCCAGCTCCCAGTTCAGACCCGATTACGTGAAACTCTATCACAAAAGTCCTTGTGCCGAAGGAGAGGGAGTTACCTGGAGAGGGAGAGCAACAAGTTGCCAAGACTTTCAAAACACTGGGGCCCAGGAGGCCTCCAAGCTGCACAATGCATCCTGCCAGATCCAGTGCTTTGTCCGGGAGAGGATTCTAAGTACCAATCACTCTCAGAGGTTATTTTAGGGGGAACATTGTTACCTTATTCCGTAGAAATATCCCTTAGCCACCAAGCCAGAACCATGCAGAGTCTACGGAGGTCATCAACAGGTGCTGGCACCTGAGATTTGGTGCCCAGGTGGTGGTGGCGGTGGCGGTGGTGGGTGTTTATAAAATTGTGGTGTTCAGATTCCCTGCTCTGGCCAGAAAATACATTCATGAAGTTGTGCAATCCTCAACACTGTCTAGTTCTAGAAGTTTCAACACCCCAGAAGGAGGCCCCATAGCTACTAAGCAGCCTCTCCTCCCAGTAATCCCAATATGCTTTCTATCATGGTGGGCTTGCCTATTCTGTGGGGTTCATCTAAATGCACTCATACGCGATGGCCTTTTTGTGAGTGTCTTCTTTCTCTTAGCATAACATTTTCAAGGTTCAGTCATGTTGTAGTATGGATCAGTGCTTCATTATTTTCCAAGGCTGAAAAAGTTCATTGTCTGGTAATACTGTGCTTTGTTTATCCATTCCTAAGTTGATGGACATTTGGGTAGTTTCCAGCTTTTGGTGATTGGGAACAGTGCTGCTGTGAACATGGCCTCTGGCATTTCACTCCAAAGCACAGAGAGTAACAATGTACATTTCTTTTCCAATGCCATCTTGCCACACAGGAAGAATCACTGCCACATCCTTAGCTGGATGAAAGGTTTTCTGAGGCTGGAGAGATGGCTCAGAGGTTAAGAGCACTGGCAGTTCTTCCAGAGGTCCTGAGTTCGATTCCCAGCAACCACATGGAGCTCACAGCCATCTATAATGGGATCTGATGCCCTCTTCTGGCATGCAGGTGTACATGCAGATGGAGCACTACATACATAAAATAAATCTTTAAAAAAAAAAAGGCTTTCTGAAACTAGGGGTTTCTTCTGTGTCTAGAATAGCCAGTCTGCTGTCACAGGGCTGCCTGGCTTTCCATGTGGTTATGGCTCTGGCTCTCCACCCATGCCCCACAGCTGATGTTGGGGCTACAGACTGTGTCCTACTTCTCTCTGTTGCCTTCCTGTTTTCTCATGCTTTTTAGATGTCACATTATCATTCTTCATTCCCGATGCTCTTCTCCACACTCTCTTTACTTTTGGAGACAGTGTCTTATGTAGCCAGGCTGGTCTGGTACATACTGTGTGGCCAAGGAGGACCTTGACGTCCTGATTCTCTACCTGACAAGTGCTGGGGTTACAAGCATCTGTGGCTATACTTTGTTTCTGCCTTTGAAATTCAGCCCCTCTTTAGTTAGCGTTTCCTTTTCTCATCCACAGAGTCACACCGAGGACATCCTAGCCTGCCACCTTAACCCAGGGGCCTCTTTTTGTTCCCGTGAACTCACCTTCTTGATAATTCCTTTGAGGTGCCAGAGTTTTAAACTTTGACATACTAATTAATTTTTTTCTTTTGTGGCCTGTGCCTTTGGAGTCATGGAACTGGAGACTTTTTTCACCTGGACAAAGTAAGTGGATGGGGAGGGAGAGAGTAATCTGACAAAAAAGAGAACAGAGCGGCTTGAATAGTTTTATCATCTATTCAGTCAGAAGATCTCAACAGGTACCTGATTTAAATAAACTTAGATGTAAATAACATATATGACCAACACCTTAGAACTGCTGGTGTACACTTCCTGAACTCTAACCCCTGGGCATCAGTGGGACACTCCGTGTGCCACATTGGTGTTTCCAAAAGCCAGTCTTAAGTGGTGAATGTAGTTATTAGATTTAATACTGTTTGGACTCAATTATGTTTTATGTCGTAAGGACCAGGCAAACATGTTTGGAAAGCATGCAGTGTTTTGCTGATCACATTTTCGGAGGTCAGGGCGGTCGGCCCGGGTTTGGACCATTGTCTGGCAGCCCAAGGAAAGTTCGATAGGAAGGACACTGAGCCGTACACTCACCAGCGTGGTACTAAGTTCTGCATTCGCCAAGAAAGCTTGAGGCAGATTTCTCCTTTCAAATCCGCGGCTGGTTTCTAGGTCTGTGCCCAACATGAAGTCAGCTATTGTGTGATTGTCACAGATTGGCAATGTTAATGCCACTTTATAAGTGCCAGGCACCGAGATGGCAGACCTGCAAGGTGATGCCAGAATCCCTTTTCTACTGAAAAAAAAACCTCGAAGCTTTGGTTAAATAACTTCCGTAAGGCCACCCAGATTTTAGAATCAAAGCTAAGACTGACTGAACGCGAGCTCAAAGTCTGAACCACTAAAGTGGAACTAGTATCTGACGACTTCTAGATCTAAAAAGCTGACCTCAGCAACATCCCCTGGCACAGTTAGCAAGTCCACTCACTACCCACTGCCGTCTCTTCCGCCACCACCCCTCGGCTGCGCAGGCGCCTTGCCTCGCCCCACTCTCGCTTCCGCCACCACGTCTCGACTGCGCAGGCGCAGCGGCTGGCGGAGAAGGGTCAGGATTCGTGCGCGAACTCACGGACTAGGCTGGCCATGGCGACGGCGGAGGACAAGCGGACGTCACCGGAGCCCGCGGAGCTGCCGGCCGCCGTACGCGCGAGCGTGGAGCGGAAGCGGCAGCGGGCGCTGATGCTGCGCCAGGCCCGGCTGGCAGCGCGGCCGTACCCCGCGGCGGCGGCGGCCACCGGAGGTGGGATTCCTGACGGCGCGCGCAGGGCCTCCCTCCGGCGGGCTCGGTGTGCGGGAACAGCCGTGCATGCCCGTGCCTCCGAGGTTCCAGGCCTTCCTTGTCGCGACCTCTGCCCGGCGCCTCTATGGTGCAGAGCTTTCAGCCTTGCAAGGATTTAAACAATAAGTCCGCACCCTCTCCCAGTCCAGCGCCCAGCAGAAGCGACCCTGGCCCAATCTTTACCCCTGGGTCCTGACTTCCAGGGCCTCATTGAGTAACACATGCAGTGCCCCTCACTTTGGAGTTACCCGATTGGATTCTCACGGCCACCCTGGAAAATGGAAAGGGCAGGGCTTGGTACCCCCGTTTCACCTCTGGCAGTTGAGATCAGAAAAGAAAAGGGATTTTTTTTCTCAGGTTAATCAGGACCAGCACGGGTCATGTGGTCCTGGATTCATTTTGGCTATACTTGCCATCTTAGGGTAGTCCCTGTTTGGCTGTTTTCTGATTTTTAATGTCAATTGTGATCTCGGCTGCTGGCGTCGTTCTTGAGAGTAATTCATCTCAAATATTTCTACAGAAGTAATTTACTTTTTTATCCCTCTCTCTTCTCTCACAACTTCATGTTTTGTATATATTTGTATGTGTGTGTGTGTGTGTGTGTGTGTGTGTGTGTGTGTGTTTTTAGCAGTATGTACTTTTAGACTTTCTTCTAGGGTTGCCATTGAATTTGATTTGTTGCTTCTGACCAGCAAAGTTGGATTGTAAACTAACTTAGATTTGAATCCTTTGAAGTCATTTGAAAGTCCTTATATACCAGTTTGTAATGTGAAAAGTTATCTTCCTTTTTGTTGGTCATAGTGCAGATCTTGGAAGATCTGATTGATGCAGCCTCGGTGTCCCATTATCCATATGCAGATAGACACTGCTGGATAAATGTCTTACAAATGTCCTTCCCCTACCCGCTGGGCATGCAAACAGCCTGGCACATGCCCAGACCCTGCGGTTCAGAACACCAGGGAAATTAGACATAGCATAAGATGGCTGGGTCTGGTGAGTGCAGGTCTGGAACCACAGCTGCTGGGGAAGCTGAGGCAGGAGGATCTCGTTTATGGCCCACCTGGGCTGTAGCGTTTGAGGTCAGCCTGAGCAAGCTAGTGAGGCATTGGCTCTGACAATTTAAAAGAGGCCTGTGGATGTTGCTCAGTGGTGGAGTGCTTGCCTGGCATGCTCCGGTCCTGCGTTCACTCTGGTTTTGATAAAGAAAGCTAGTTCAAGATTAGGCCAGGTTGGCCAGTCCACCCGGTGAGTTTTGAACGCCCCACCCTCTCATTTCATTCACCTCCCTGGGCTAGGAAGGTGTTTCCACTTGAGAGATTTAGAAGATGTGAGTTTTAACTCTTTGTTAGGGGCTTGGCAGTTCTTTTCAGTTTGTTTGCTGTGGCCGGGAATCCCTTCTCTTCCTGGTTCTTCCTCTGACCTCTCACGGTGCTTCTTAGCACCCAGGCTTCTCCTGTCTGCTCACTTCTAGTTCTGGTTAAAATCATCCTCTTAAAGCAATTTTTTGACAAGCGTCTAGTATAGAACCATCGAAGTAAATGTTAGGAGTTGCCACTGTACTTTGTGTTTGAGGCCGCCCCCTGTCTTTCCAACCTTCATGGAGAAGGGAGTTAACAGCAGGGTGGGGACCAGCTGTCCTTAGGCCTGCTTAAGGCTTGGCCCTTGGCTGCTGTCTAAAAACGTGGACCGTGTGTGTTTCCACTATTCCCGAACTAGTGGTTTACGGTGGCTAAATTGTATATAGAAGGTGACTTATGCAGTATACCTGTGTAGGTCTTTGGAAGTCGGGCATTTGGGGCTGTAGTATGGTGGGGAGGGAGGGCTGTAGTATGGTGGGGAGGGCTGTAGTGTGGTGGGGAGGGGGGGCTGTAGTGTGGTGGGGAGGGAGGGCTGTAGTGTGGTGGGGAGGGAGGGCTGTAGTGTGGTGGGGAGGGAGGGCTGTAGTGTGGTGGGGAGGGAGGGCTGTAGTGTGGTGGGGAGGAGGGCTGTAGTGTGGTGAGGAGGGAGGGCTGTAGTGTGGTGGGGAGGGAGGCTCCCATACTTGGGACTCTTCTAGACGCTCCACTTGCCCAGTGTGTCTTTTCACTTGGCTTTTCGTTTGTATTTAAAATCCTTTGCCGCTAATTGGTGCATGTAAGTGAATATTTTCCAGGCTTGTGTGTTGTAGAAGATGAACTGCAGCCAGGGAAGCAGTTTGGGGAGCCCTGATTTATAGCAGGTGATCAAAGTCCCTGCAGTTGGCATCTGAAGTTGGGCAATCGGTCAGACCTCAACCTGTCGGATCTGACTCCAGGTAGACAGTGTGAGAACGGAAGTGGAGAGCACCCAGTTGGTACTCACTGGAGGATGGTTGGGGTGTGGGTGTTCGCTAACAGTGTTGAGTGGTCTGTCCTGTCCATAATCGGAGCTAGGCTCAGGTGTGCCCGGAGTTCACTGACTCTGGCTTTGGTTTGGGCTTGTAGCTGTAGGTGCGATCTTACTTCAAAGGCCACATGTCCTAGTATACAGTCAAGTGGGTTCCACCAGCTGCACCCCCAGGTTCTGAGCGGTCTTGGTGTCTGCTGTGCCCTGCAGTCACTGTAGGGGCTTCAGGGGGTTGTCCTTTAATCGGAACAATAGGTTCTTGTGGCTGTGGTACATACATGCGCACATCATCTGTGAGGAAGTACCACTTTACTTCTTTATACCTCTTAGGTCTTTTTGTTTGTTTGTTTGTTTGTTTGTTTTAATTTCTTGCCATGCTCTTCCAGCTGGGTGCATCTGGACAGTCTGAATAGAAATGGTGACACTGTTATCCTTTTCCTGTTTACCCACAGGGGAACACACTGGCTTGCCTGGCTCAGCTGATGACTGCCTTTATCTGCTTTCCGTAGGTGTGACCAGTGTAAAAGTCCCTCCCAGAATGATTGACACCAAAGGAGGCTTCATTTTAGAAGAGGAGGAGGAAGAGGAACACAAGATTGGAAATGTTGTTCATGAACCAGGTAAAGCAGTGTTTTTCCACAGAAGCATTGACACTGGTTTCGAAGTATTGTGAAGGGTTCTTTGCTCATTGATCAATGGGAAGATTGGTGGTAGATTAAAAAGTCAGAGACGGGGGAGGAGGGAGGAACTGGAAGAGTAGAGGGAGGGGAAAATGTAATCAGGATATATCGTATGAGAAAAGAGTCTACTTTCAATAACGGGAAAAATACAACTCTGGGTGTGTGTGCATTATCAGTTTACAATGCTAACTTTTGTGTATGCTCCCTTTTCATGGTGGAACAGATATGCTTACACATGCAGTTTCTTGGTCATATGATAATATGTTTAATTTTATGAAGGACTACAACACAGTTTTAGGCAGATTCATAATTTCGAACTCTCATCAGTGATATAGGAGAGGGCTGGCTTCTCTACATTCTTGCAGTTTTTTTTCTTACCCGTCTCTGGTCATATTATCCCCATGTGAATCAGTAGCATGCTTCAGGTTGAATTGAGTATACTAGGTGCTAATGGTGTTGGACATCCTTTCAAGTATTCATTGCCCATTTTAAATTTTGGAGCAATATTTATTTCAAAACTCCCTATAATTTTAAATTAAAGGATCTATCTTTAATGCTGATACAAAAAATGTAAATTATAGATACAGGTTTCCTGTCAGTTTCAGCATATAAATGGTTCACTATTCATTTTCTCTTAGCTCAGGGTGTCTTTGAATTGGCTTGATGATATTCTCTTAAGAGGATTTTGTTTGTAATATTAGTAGTGTCCAATTAAAATAGTTGTATTTTTCCCGTTATTGAAAGTAGATTCTTTTCTCATACAATATATCCAATTACAATAGCTCCGCTTTGCAAAAAGAGAGAGAGAGAGAAGGAAAAGAACATTTCATACTTCAAAATTCATGTACAGTTTTACTCCTATTCTCTGAAGTATACAAGTTATATCTGGGGGCTTGTGTGTGTGTGTGTGTGTGTGTGTGTGTGTGTGTGTGTGTGTGTGTGTAATTTACTTATTTTTTTATTTTGATTTTTTGAGACATACTTCTCTGTGTAGCTTTGGAGCCTGTCTTGGTACTCACTCTGCAGACCAAGCTGGCCTCGAACTCACAGAGATCCATCTACCTCTGCCTCTCAAGCGCTGGGATCAAAGGTGTGCGCTACCACCGCAATGTGTAAATTTAAATGATCCTCTTCATGATAAAATTCCTAAGGATTTTTTCCCATGTAATTCTTTATTTGTTCATCAATATGGCCTTACATTTATTAAATATATCCATTAACAACAGCAAAGTCCAACGCCCAGGCATGTGGAAATGGTTACTTGGTTTACATACGTGGGGTGGACATTTGCTGTTGTTTTATCATAGGCAGGAAGAGCCCAGATACTGATGGATGGAATAAATTCTAAGAAGTATTTTCATGAGCTGGGCATGGTGCTGCTTGGGATGCTAAAGCAGGATGATTACTTGAATTCAGGATTGCGACTAGCCTGGTAAGGTCTGGAGACACACACCTTCATCCCAGCAGGCGGATCTTTGGAGCTTGAGGCCAGCCGGGTTTCTATAATGAGTTCCAGATCAGCTAGAGCAACAAAGTGAGACTCTGTCTCAAAGAAAGACGAAAAAGGAAAAGGCAGACCTGTAGAACACAGTAAAGCCCTGTTCTAGTTCCGTTTTGTCATGATAAACACCTGACAAAAACCCACGAGGGAGGAAAGGCTTATTTGGCTTAGAATTCCAGATTGCGGTCCACCATGGAGGGGACTTGAAGGCAGGAACCTGAGCAGCTGGTCACAACACCCAAGGGAAGAGCTAAGAGGAACAAATGTACCCACGCTCCCTGCTTGCCCTCCACTCAGCTAGCCCTGTCTGCTCTTACACAGTCCAGTCCAGGGTGCCGCCCACAATGGCTGCGTCCTTCCCACTTGAATTAGAAATTAAAACAGGCCCACAGGCCAACCTGATCCTGACAGTTCCTCAGTCCAGGCTCTTGTCTCTGGTGGTTTTCAGGTTGTGGCAAGTTGACAATTAAAAACTTAACATGACAAACCCCATCTTAGAAAGAAAGAAAGAAAGGAAGGAAGGAAGGAAGGAAGGAAGGAAGGAAGGAAGGAAGGAAGAAAGAAAGAAAATAGTAAGAATAAAAAAATAAAAAGACAGTAAGAAAGAGAAATTATTTTATAGATCAAAACAAGAAGCCAGTACCCACAAAACACAACTTAGGACATTCTTTTATTTAGAGCTGGGATAGAAAGCGGGCTGTGAACATGCCCCATGGGGTTAACGTGTTGCTGAATCAGTTACATGTACACATTCTCTCAGCTGAGAAAGCTTTCACTGTGGAAAAGAGAAAGTTATGAGGTCTGGAAAACCCCGGTGTAGCCCTTAGCTGTGGCATAAGATGTGTGCCCGCGTGAGTAGCAGCGCCTGCCAGCGTGTTTAGACACCTAAAGGGAACACATGTATGTTTACACTAGATATCATATTTCAAGAGGGCATGTAGGCAGCATGTGGCCTCGGAAACGGAGTGGCCAGAAGTCTTGCAGTTGTCACGTGAGAGACAGTTGTCAAAACCAGCTGACCTAGCTGAGGTCTTCAGCAGCCCGAAAGCCCAGAACGCCCACTCCCAGGATTTCCTGTGGGCAGCAGAGTTTGAGACTGAGGGACAGTTCCAGGGAGGGAAGTGTCAGCCTGTATAACAGGGGAGGCCCTGGATGACAGGGGAGGCCCTGGATAACAGGGGAGGCCCTGGGTAACAGGGGAGGCCCTGGACGACAGGGGAGGCCCTGGGTAACAGGGGAGGCCCTGGACGACAGGGGAGGCCATGGGTAACAGGGGAGGCCATGGACGACAGGGGAGGGGCCCTGGGTAACAGGGGAGGCCCTGGATGACAGGGGAGGCCATGGGTAACAGGGGAGGCCCTGGGTAACAGGGGAGGCCCTGCATAACTTGGGAGTGCTTATTGCATTTACCTCTGGACACTTCCAGAGTGTGGCATAGACCTCGTGGGCCTCTGAGTTCCCCTGAAGCAGCGTCCCCCACACTGACTGCTGCCTCGTGCTGTAAGCCCGGGGGATTGAGAGCACAGAGACCCTTGGGAGAAGAAAAACAAAGCAAGGCTGCCTCCCATGGTGCTGTGGGGAGCAGCCCTGTGCTAGGAGGGAGCACATAGGATTGGACCTTTGTGTCCCTGTGATTTTGTGGCTGTGGAAACTGTCTGCAATTTTTCTCATTGCAGTGAAAGGATCAGCTCAAGCGAGGGAAGTTATTTTGGCCATAGTTCATGGTACCAGTCGGCCATGGTAGAGAAGGCAGGGCCGTGGGCTTGGTCCTTGGCATGAGTGTGGCAGCTGCGTGTTACAGGGTACCGACCAGGAGGCAGAAGTGTGGCCGGGCTGTGACCCCCAAGGCCTGTTCTCCAGGGGTCCTACTTCCCTTGGTTCTCAACCTGTGGGTTGTGACCCCTCTGGGGAGTTGAACAACCCTTTCACAGGGGTCACCTAAGACCATCAGACAATACAGATATTTACATTATGACTCATAACAGTAGCAAATTACAGTTATGAAGTAGCAACAAAATAATTTTATGGTCGAGGTCACCACAACATGAGGAACTGTATTAAAGGGTCCCAGTGTTAGGAAGGTTGAGAACCACTGCTCTAGACCACCACCTATAGGTTCTATAATCTCCCCAAATAGTGCCACAACCCGAGGTTCAGTGTTCCAACACATGAACCCCTGGAGACATAACCAAACAAGACTTACCATGACTAGTTTTTCCACAAAGGCTCTGTGTTAATCTAGTAAGTCATCACATACTGTGAGATCCGGCCTTGCTGCCAAGATTAAAACATGCCTATGGCATTGTTTTAGAGAAAATAGGGTCTGGTTCTGGTGACACCGTGAAAGAATTCAGGTGATAAAACAGTAGCAAAAATGAGAATTTACTAGAAGAAAGGATGGAACACATGAGCATCATGAGCTCTAGGCTCTGATGGTCAAGGGGCTGGGGTCTAGTCAAATGAAGAGATGGGCCTACATGCACAGCATTGAAATTGTTTGCTTTGGATTTTTAGTGTTTTTTTTTTTCCGTTTTTTTTTTTTTTTTTTTTTTGGTTTTCCAAGACAGGGTTTTTCTGTAGCTTTGGAGGCTGTCCTGGAACTCGCTTTGTAGACCAGGCTGGCCTCGAACTCACAGAGATCCTCCTGCCTCTGCTTCCCGAGTGCTGGGATTACAGGTGTGCGCCACCACCACCCGATTTTGGTTTTATTCTTGTAAACAGCTTGAGTAAGACTTTGTCTCATCCTTTATAGAGGAGAGACACCCGGAAGATCGGTGTCCACATCAGCTACAGTGGACAATGCTATATTCCCAGGATTCCGAGCTCTGATCTTTCTTGACCACTCCTGTCCAGCTGGTGACTTACACTGTCCAGTCACAGACCGGAAGCTCTGACCACGTTAGTAATTTTAGGGTGGCCACCCTCAGCACTGCATCTGCAGGTACAGGTAGAGCGTGCGAAGGGAGTGCCTCGGTCCTTGCTGTCTGTGGAACTGAACAACTGTGAGGTCGCTGGTAGTTTTTTCTCATCAGTATTTGTATCGGGCATGTGATCTATGACGAGCCGGCAGGTAGAGGAAAATATGTATTGCTTTAGTCCTACAAAAGGATACAGAACCCCCTCCCTTCTCTCTGCAGGGCCCGTCATGGAGTTTGATTATGTGGTCTGTGAAGAGTGTGGGAAAGATTTCATGGACTCCTATCTCATGAACCACTTTGATTTGCCAACGTGTGACAGCTGCAGGTGCTTGTTTTCATCTTAAACCCACTGTTTGCCTCTGTGTGCTCCAGACCAAAGCCTTCTTTCTAGGCAACCCAGCTGCTGAGCCAGGGCCTCAGCAGTGGAGAGACTCACAGTGAGCTATCCAGGCCAACACTGAGTTTGCAGTCTTCCTGCCTCAGCCCCCTGGTGGCGATCTTCTACCCGGCCTCTGCCCCCCACCTCCTCCATCTTGCACCCCTTGATTCTCTGCTCTCTAGGGCAGCAGTTCTCAACCTGTGGGTCACAGCCGCTTTGAAGGTCAGACGACCCTTTCACAGGGGTCGCCTAAGACCATCAGAAAACCCAGATGATTATATTATGATTCATACCAGTAACAAAATTACAGTTATGACGTAGCAAGGAAATAATGTTATGGTTGAAGGTCACCACAACCTAAGGAACCGTATTAAGGGGTTGCAGCGTTAGGCAGGTTGAGAACCACCGCTCTAGAGAATTTTGCTCAAAACTGTTAAAATGGTTTTTAATTACATTTAGAATATGTCTTCACCACGGCTGCAGGTCCCCAGTTGCCTCTTATTACCTCTTCCCACTGTTTGCTAGCAGTTACTGTGTGTACGTGCATGCATGCGAACATGCATGTGTGCCGTCCATCCTGCCCAGCAGCTTCTGCAAGTGTGGTTCTCTGTGAGAAAGATTTTTTTCTGCCCAATTCGCGGGCATTTTATAAACTCTGTGGTGCTTCAAGTTCCCACTCTTTCTCTGTTTTTACCTTGTGTTTTTTCTTTTTCTTTTTCTTTTTCTTTTTGGAGACAGAGTTTCTCTGTAGTTTTGGAGCCTGTCCTGGATATCGCTCTGTAGACCAGGCAGGCCTTGAACTCACAGAGATCCACCTGGCTCTGCCTCCAGAGTGCTGGGATTAAAGGCAAGTGCCACTGCTGCCCGGCTTCCCTTGGTTTTTGAGTGTCTAGAACCCAGCCATGTTTAGGAAATAGGACCTTGTGTGCTCATATTTATTCCTTACCATCTTTTTGAAGCAGGGTCTGTGTACCCCAGGCTGGCCTTGAACTTTCAGTCCTCTTTCCTCAGCCTCCTGAGTGCTGGGATGGTAGGCATGAATTACTGTTTCTGGTGACCTTGTGATTCATTTATATTTTCCTTCTCATTGCGTCTTCCCTATTCTTGGTTCAAGTCCTTTCTGGAAGAAGAAGAAGCTTCTTAAACTCTTAGATGACTAGAGTCTGCTTGAATTTTCATGACTGATCATAAGAACCAAAGACAGGGAAGTGACGCTTGAACCTTTAGTGTGCAGACCTGGAGTTGCCGGCTGTCTGAAACCTCAGTTGGATTAAAGTCTATATAATGCTCTTGACCTCTTTCCAGAGATGCTGATGACAAACACAAGCTTATAACCAAAACAGAAGCCAAGCAGGAATACCTTCTGAAGGACTGCGATTTAGAGAAGAGAGAGCCCGCGCTTCGGTTTATCGTGAAGAAGAACCCTCATCATTCACAGTGGGGTGACATGAAGCTCTACTTAAAGTTACAGGTCTCTAGGAAGCTGGACTGGGGAAGTGACGAGTTATTACTAACAGTGGTTTGCTTGCTCACACAGTAAAGATCATCCTTTTCTCTGTTCACATGTCCATCCTAGTCACAGCTAAGAACCGCTCAGAACACAGTACTTTCTCACCTCGCTTTTGCTGTGGTAACTTTGGCATAAGCATGTTGCTAGTGGGTGATGTTAGGAGTATGATTTGGACTTAAAAACATTTAGAAAGGGTCAGACTTCATTTGCCTATCCGTTCCTTTATCAAACAAGAAAAAGAAATGCTCTTAAGATGATTAGCATTTCGGTTACTTCACAAACGCCTGGAACCTGACTGTATTGGGAAATACAATCCGGAATGCTCCCGAGGGCCCTGGGACTTGCACCGCTCTGAGCAGGTGACATGTGTGCCATGGCAGAGACCCACTTACTGGTGTGCTCTAGAGTCCCAGGTATCCTCCTGTATCTACTCCAGAATGGCTTAAATATTGTAATTTTTATTCCATTATAGGAAAATCTAAAAAGTCATTGTTTCAAGGCTGTTTATACAGGAATATACCAGAAGATATTCTAGTATTATTAGATAATTATATATTTGTATATAATTTATATATAATATACAATAAATCTAAATATATACAAATATATGACCATATATTTAGATATCATTAGATATAAATATATAATATATATTTAGGATAATTAGATATTATACTAATCTATAAATAGAATTAAGCCACACTGTAAAACAAAACATGTACTGAATTTCACTAAATGGATGATTATTGATTTAAAAATTCACTACTTATCGTAGGTACCATTCGAAATAAGTAACGATGCTGCTGAGTGGAGCAGGGCAGGCTCTCCTGTCACCTGGTGTTGGTCTTCCTGCGGGGCCCAGCAGGCTCTCCTGTCACCTGGTGTTGGTCTTCCTGCAGGGCCCAGCAGGCTCTCCTGTCACCTGGTGTTGGTCTTCCTGCAGGGCCCAGCAGGCTCTCCTGTCACCTGGTGTTGGTCTTCCTTTTAGTCATGCGCCTGTACTCACACACTCACACACTCGGGCGGCGGGCACAAGACTTTCACAGCATTTCCTGCCCTCCTGACCCTGTGATGGATTTTACATTTTCTTCTCACTGAGTCTTTCCTTCATTTACACTTCTGTACTCAGTTCTTTCTGGAAAAAGTGGGGCTTGAAGAGAATTCTTTAACTGTTCAATTACATGGTTTTGCTCCTAATGGGACTAAATGGCATCTGTGAGCTTGATAGTTAGGACTTTATACTGTGCAGCTCTGAGTCCCAAGTAACTGAAGTATTTATTAACTGTGCTGTAGGTTGTAAAGCGGGCCCTGGACGTTTGGGGTAGCCAGGAAGCCCTGGAGGATGCAAAGGAAGCGAGGCAGGAAAACCGAGAAAAAATGAAGCAGAAGAAGTTTGATAAAAAGGTAAAAGGTAAGTGTCAGAATCTCCTATCCCTTGGTTCATTACAGAGCAGAGGCATGGGGGCTTCCTGTCTGTAGAGGTGCTGGCATGTCGTGTCCATAGTGGGAAAAGTGAGCTTGAACTTTGGCCTCCGTGGGTTGGCGTGTGAGTTGTTTCTGTGTGACCGTGGTGGCAGGGTGGGGTATCGGGATGAGGCATCATTAGGTCTTAAGGGTGGCCTGCCTGCAGTGTTTAAGAAAACAGTAACCAAAACAACAAGACTCAGTAGCCGCCTCTCTCTTTGCTTGAAACAAAAATCGTGAGCTCAGTAGCGGGCAGGTTTAGTAGCTAGAAAGAGTGATTGATAACCATTAGTCTGGGCGTCTTTTTTTATATGACTAAGGAAACACCCAGAAAGATGAGTAGATGGCTACATATGTTGGGACAGTTGTCAGGTTCTCTGACTGAGTCTTCAGGTGTACAGTCATTCCTCTGTCTGTGTGTCCGTCTACATGCAGCAGTCCACTCCCTGTGGACCTGTCTCTGCATCCCTTATCCATGTGTGACTGTTTTCATGAATCCCTGTACACATCTAGTATTTACCATGTGCCAGGTTAGCACTGTGCTAACCGGCAGAAACTTGAGATTGAGTGCTGGGTGTGGCACCACACCAGGGATGAACCCAGGGTGTGGCAGGAGCGCTCAGGACTATGAACAAAATCCCCCCAAGAAGGGTCTTCAGGAAGTCACCGGCACATGCCCTTCATGTGGTCGCTGTGTAGAGCCCCTGTGTGGTGCACACTGTGTCTAGGTAACATGCATCCTGCTGTAGGTTGGGTTATACATTTACTGGATCCATTTCAAATCGATATTCTAGCCATGTTAATTTTTCTCAGATTTTAAGATTTAGAAGAGGTTTTATAGGACTAGGATAGCCCAGATGTCTTAAAAACCAAGAAAAGGGAGTGGTGGTACGTACATGTCTGTAATCCTAGTACTCAGGAGGCTGAGGCAGGAGGATTATGAGTTGGACGCCAGCCTGGGTTATAGAATGAGTCCTTGGCTCTCAGAAAACAAAAACAAAACTCCACGACAAAACCTGCCCCTCCAAAACCAACTAAACAATAACAACAAAATCCAACCTATCAGCTAACTAACCAGCCAAATGAAACCCCAAACAAAAAGCAAAGGCAGGGCAGCACGGGCCTTCCTGGTCTCCTCTTGGGGTTGCCTCCCTCCCCCAGTTTCCGCTGTAGGAGCACAGGTGGTAGGAAAGGAGGAATGAAGTCCTGCTCTGTGATTCCACTGCCTGGTCCTGAGTGACCTTTAACACTCCTTTCCATGTGCAGACTTAGACACTTTGAAATAAAAACGGTAGCTCTGTTGAACACAAGTACATCAAGACCACCTCACTGAAACCCTTCTGCACAAGTGACTTAATCCCTGGGCAGATAGGAAGCCCACTTGTAAGGCTTAGCTGGTTTCCTATAGCAAACTGCCACAGGAGAGCCTTTCATTGAAGTTCCCCAAGCCAGCCAGAGCTGTGCCCAGCATTCAGATGCCAGCAGTGACCCAAGGAGAAGAGGTCCTCCTCTTCAACTGGCCCTTTCTCTAATCGTTTAGTGTTTCCATTAGCCTCGCCTCTAACAGCAGAGCCACTGCTAATACAAGGTAAAGCAGTGAAGAGGCAGTAGTGAGGAAGGGGTGGAAGGAGGCCTCCAGGTCATCTGCTGACTCGGGTGTGTGTGTGTTCTCTCTCTCTCTCTCTCTCTCTCTCTCTCTCTCTCTCTCTCTCTCTCTCTCGTGCAGTGTCTGTGTGCAGTGCACACATCAGTGCACACGCACACGCATTTGGAAGCTGGAGGCCATCTTAGGCCTTTGTGATAGGGTCTCTTCACTGAACATAAAGGCTGGCATAGGCTAGGCTGGCCGGCCAGTGAGCTCCCAGGCTCCCAGATCCACCTGTCCTGTACACCTCTCCCACATCCAGTGCTGAGGCTAGAGCAGCTATGCTTGTTTTCCAGTGTGGTGCTGGGGATTCAAACTCAGTTTCTCATCCTGCACTCTCACCCACTGAGCTGGTGGGTTCTCAGATCACTGCAGTGTCCAGGGTTTCAATCCAGCTGCTAGAAATCAGCCTTCGGACCTCAGGTGATACCTTAGTGCAGACAGTGAAATGTAGATAAAAGAATCAGAACCAATTAGAAATCTGTGTCTGCAAAGTGCCAAGGAACACTGTAACTTTTCCTTAGACACTAATTCTGTGGTCTGGTCAAGATGTCATGGAGTGGTAACTCAGTCCCTACAATTTGACTAGTAAAAGACTATGAGATGCACTTAATTTCTTGCCTTTTTAATATAATTTTATCAGGATATACATATATATTAATACAGATAGAAATTTTCTACGATTTCCAAAACATGAACTCAATTGGTGTTTACTTTTTGGTCACTGTATTAGCTCACCAGACAAAATACCATGCATTTTCCTCATTGCTTAGTTGCAGTTGACACAGGTTCTTTTGAAGATTGGTTTTTTGGGTTCATCTGTTTGGGTGAAGCATGCTTTTTAGGAAATGTTTGTGTGAGTGTGTACTCTGCACGTGTCTGCAGATAGAGTGCCTGCCGTTTCCCCTTTGCATATGACTCTGTGAGCTTTGGGCGCCTGCGTCACCTCCTTCCCTTGGGCTGTTCAGTGTGCTGAGGTCAGTGTGATGCCCCCTTTAATTGTGGCTTCTTTGATTCACTCTAGCGCTTGGTGGATATGTTCCTGTCCTGACTAGGCCACAGAGGGCTGAGTGGAGTAGACTGTAGAGTAGAAACGAGAAGCTGTTGTGCAGTTTGCTCAGAGCAGACAGGAGTCAAAGCGAGTCGAAAGGCTTTTTAGGTGGAAAGAAATTGGAACATGGTTCCTCTTGATGCACAGCGAAGCTGACATAAAGCTTTCTTCTTTATGGGAAGGTAAGCAATTCTATTTGCCTGCTCTTAACATATGGTTTATGTTAGCAGCTACAGCACTGAGTCCGCTCCAGAAAGAAGTGTGAATACCATCAGTACACACAGACAAGGCCCCACATCTCCAAGCCATCAGGGTAACTGGATTTCAAAGGGCGCATCACCCAGTAGCAGACAAGAACCCCAAATTGGTTGACACACAGAACGTTCTTGGTCTGCAGGCTTTCTTGCCTTAAATGAGGTGGGACTACGGGTGTTTCTCCCATGTTACATGTTAGTTCCAGCAATTTTCTTCCTGAAAGGCTAGTCACCTAACCTTCATTGTTACTATGCATGGTCCCCACCCCTGCAAGGGGCAGGTAAGGACATCCCATTAGAGGTCCTTCTGAGTTTGTGGACACTGCAACTGGCCTGTGGATATATTTGTGACTGTTGTGGAGCTTCTCTGAGGAGTTTGAGAGATACAGCTCCATCCTATTTAGTTCATGGAACACAAGCTTGTAATCTTTTTCCTCCGGGTAACAAGGGTACAATGGCTAGCTCTTCTGCACGATGCCCTCAGAAGCAGCACTGTTTCTTTGACTGCAGACTGTCTTCTCTTTTGCAAAATGTAGTTACTAAAAACAAGCTTTGAAGCGGTATTGATTTTTCACAAGCATTTTGGGGAAATCTCTTTGGGTGAACATTCTAAGCAGTTTCTGAGGCTCTCAGTAGCAAGACTGGTTATTCATTTCCAGGAAAGGTAGTTTCTGGACATCAGCCATCCACTGCCAACCGGACTAGGAGGCTGCAACATGGCAAGCCACCCACCATCTAGTTCTCCAGCCTCACTCAGGCTCCAGTTTTGTGTAGCAGATGCACCCTGGTTCCTTCCTGGGTGTTAGACCTGACCCTACTTTTGTGTACTCTAACCTTTGTATCTCAGAGTCAACAAGAGAGTTGATTGCTACCTTCATGAAGGTTGTGAAACCCACAAACAGTCCCTTAAAATTTTTTTGGGGGGCCAGTGAAATGGCTCAGTGGGTAAATGTGCTGGCTGCCAATCCTAATAACCCAAGTTTGGTTCCCAGAACCCATTTGGTGGAAGGAGAGAACTCACTCCTGCCAAGTTGTTCTCTGGCCTCTACATGTACACCATTGTGGCAGCATGCACACACACACACACACACACACACACACACACACACACACACCCCAAATATTTTTCCAAGTGTTGGCATTTGGCTATTTCTAACCTTTTGCACTTGCATACACTTTGCTAAGCCATGAGTTACCTGTAAACATTGTGATTCTTACAAATCTCTGTAACTCAAAGCTCATCATAATCATGAAACGTAAAAGCGATTATGCAGTATATAATGTTTCCCATCTGTTGTTCCGGTGCCCTCTCTCACTTCCACTTATTCGATCCAGGAGCTGCTAGGGTGGCACCTTTAATGTCACCCTCAGCTTTTCTTTTGCCCCTAGCACTTTGCAGCACCCATACCAACTGTGGGACAGCACACTCCTGCCCGTGGACTGCTCAGCATCTTGTTTTTGCTCCGTTAGACTCAGGGTGCAGGTCTGTGGGAGGAGTACTTCCTAGGAGATGAGGACACACACCGCCTGAGACCTGCGAGTTTTTTGAGGGGGTGACAGTCATCATTCTCCACTGAACTACTTTCTTTTTGTAATTATTACACATGACACTGTGGATGTAGCCCCATTTGACTCAATGGTTTTAGTATATGGAGACGAGTCTTAGCTGTGGCAGTTTGTGGACCTATAAGTAGGGTTGTTCTCCTTTGAAACAAAGCTTTTCCTTGGGTTCTACTCTTGTTTTCTTGAGACAAGGTTCATGTAGCCTAGGGTGGACTTGAACTTGTAACAATCCTCCTGCTTCTGCCTCCCAAGCACTGGGATTATAGATAACCATCACCTTGCCTGTTTTGTTTTGAGGGAGGAACTTTGTGTAGCTCTGGCTGACCTGGAACTTACTCTGTAGCCCAGGCTGCTGGCCTCCAATTCAAAGATCCCCCTGCCTCTGCCTGCCAGGTGCTGAGACTAAAGGCGTGTGCTACTTGCCTGGCCCTTGGGTTTTATTTTGGTTTGTAAGCCTCTTTGGACTGACTTGTGGATTCTTCTCAGGTCATGATAATGCAGGCTCCTCCTGTTCTTCATTTTGATTGTCAAACTGTCTCAGGTTTGGCCAGTGGAGCCCCCTTTAAGCTGGTGCCTGTCTTTTCCTAAAGCCCTGTTTATTTGGAAAGAATTTCAGAAAATGGCTGGAATAGTGGGACAGAGGGCCACACACAAACATGCCTTCCCCAGACTGAGCTGTTGCTCATGCTGCCGTTTGGATCATGTGTATGCTCTCACTAAAAACACTTTTTCCTGAACCACGTAAGAGTAGTATGTTGCATAATCACTACCCTGTATGTGTTTAGTTTCCTAACAAATTGGTTTTTTGTTGTTGTTGTTTACTAGTGTGACATTAGCAAACAGTATTTAGATTTTAATCTAAACTGTTGTTCTACTTCTGCTCACTAACTCAGCAGTATCCTAACATTCCCCTTCTAGAGTGGACTTGGTGCAGGCTAACACTGTAGGCATTACACAGGTCCTCCTCCTGACCTGTTCATTTCTACCACCCTTGCCTTTTATGCCACGGGCATTGTTGAAGTTTGTTCCCTTCTTCCACGTGCTGTTTTGGGGAGTAAGACTTTTCATGTTTGTGGATTTTCTGCTAATGCAGAAATAAGTGCAGGTTAAGTATCTCAGGCAGGTGCTAACTCTTCCAGGGCCTCACATCTGGAAGGTACACAGTGCCCATCTGCTCTCAGTGGTAATGACCTGGTTTTTATTCAGTAAGCAAAAAGAAACAGACTATGCAAACCACCCCTCCCAACCCCAATTCAGCAATGTCTGCTGGCGGCGTTGCTGGAACCAGAGCTACTGTGATGGTTCCGAGACAGCCTGTTGCTCTAGCTCTCCCAGTCAGTCAGCATTCTACAGCACTGTTATTGGTAAGGACTGTTTTCCAGTGTTGTTTGTTCATTGTCTTTAACTTGGAGCTCAGATTTGGCCCATTGGGGATCTTATCATATATGGGCTGCCGTCTATGCCCTTGACAAGCTGAACATGCACAAAGCATGTTTGTCTGTTCTTGTGTGTTAAAAAAACCCTGAGTGCATAATGATATAGCCCATTTTAATCCTCCAAATTTCAGGGCTTATTCTATGCAGGGAGGAACCTGAGAACCTGGCTGCTTAATAGAAAGGAAGTGATACATCTTCCATCATTGCACTTCTGTGCTGGTGGCTCCCTATCCCTGAGCATGCCTGCTCCACTCCCTGTCCTTAGGCTTTGGACCGCTTGTTTGGAAAAGGAGAGAAGGGCAAAGAAAAGCCAAACTTAACAGCAGAGTGGGTTAGATATCTCTAATCTGAAAATCCAAAGTGCTCCAAAAGAAATACTGCCAACAAGGAAACCCCATGCCTAGACACTAGAAATACATAAGGTACATCAAGCTGTATGTGTTTTGTTAAGACTTGGGTCCCATCAGACATATTCTGTATATGCAAATGTTTCAAAATCTAAAAATATCCACCAATCACTTTCAAGACTTGGCTATGTGATGCCCGGCCTGTGCTTCCACCTCTACCAGGAATATCTATGAGAAGCACTACATATCCAGCTTTAGTCTAGTGTAGTTAAACAGCTCGTTGTCACAAATGTGACAAAGAAAATGTCAGTCTTCAGTCATGGCTGGAAAGATAGTTTTTCATGGATGTAGTACGTATGAGAAGAAAATAATTCTTAACTCTTCCTCACCTACATTCAATATTCAAATCTGGCAGAGAAGGTAGCTTAGTCTGATTGTACTGAAGCCCAATTTTGAGGGATTCTTCACAGTGGGGAAGTCAAGGAGAGTGGCAGGCTATCTTTCCCCACCCAAGCTGAGAAGCAGGAACCCACAGAGGGACATCTGCTGCCCCTCTGCAGACAAGAGGCACACTGACTCACTCAGGTAGCAGAGAACAGATACTTCATGATATAAAATGACCAAGATTAGAGTTCAGATGACTGACCTTCCTAGCAGATGCTGTACACACTGAACCTTGTAAATCTCAAAGTGGTGAAAAGGCAGCATGACCCAGTGAAGAATGCTGCCCAGGGCCAGGATGATGATCCCAGGGACCTGAGCTGGACTGTACCCCTGCTCATCAGCCCACTGACCTTGGGCGTTTGTGACTTCTGCCCTGGTTTGCCCAACTGTAAAACACTGGGATGCAGCTCTCTGTAATTACCCAAGAGGTGTAAAGTAAATGCGTCTTAAGTACTTAGCCCAGTGTCCAGTATGTCACCCTGTCTTGCTGTTACCCATGATGTTATGACTGGAGACAAAGATTCAAGTAGTGCTGTGACATTAGTTACAACAAAATGTCTCCAGGAAAACCAGCAACCCCTGGAATCTGAAGTTACTGGTTGTGAGCCAGCTGACACGGGTGCTAGGAATCAATCTCAGGTCCTCTGGAAGGGCAGTGTGAGCTAACCACTAAGCCATCTCTCCAGCCCCTGGCAGTCTGTTTCTAAAAACAACAGGGTTGGTATGGAAATGTAGCTCAGTTGACAGTTAGCATGCACATGGCCAGGGTCTGATCCCCAGCACCACATAAACCAGATGTGGTGCTCATGCCTGAACAGTTGGGAGTGAGGCGGGAGTGGCCATAGGCTACATGGTCTACATGAGACTGTCATTTACAAAGCAGACATGAGGTCACTGCCCGAGCAGTTTCTCCAGGATGGAAACACAGCAGCCTACATTAGTCTTGGCTTTCTGGTTTTCCTGTAAGCAGAACTTGACGACTACAGGAACTCCTGACTGAAAATCTTGGGCTCTGGGCCACTCCCATCCTTTGCTTACCGCAGCTGACTTTGCTGCTTTGGCATCCTGTTTTCTGTCAGATGTTCCCTGCCCCCCCCCCCCCAGCGTCCCCATTCTGTTGGTTTTTGTTGCTATTCTTCTAACTAACCCACACAGCCACCTCTGCCAACTACTGCTCAATAATGAAACGAGCAACTGCAGACTCCGCAGGCCTGCCACGTTTGTGGAACCAACTGTTAGAATGAAAGGAAGCCATTATATACATTACACACACAAATAACAATGAGAGCCTTGTTGGATCTATTTTGTATTCAGCTGAAAACGTTTTTCCCCCCTAGAATTGCGGAGAGCAGTAAGAAGCAGTGTGTGGAAAAGAGAAACAGCTGCTCACCAACATGAGTACGGGCCAGAGGAAAACTTAGAAGATGACATGTACCGCAAGACTTGTACCTTGTGTGGCCATGAACTGACATACGAAAAAATGTGACTTTTAAAACAAATTTATATTCAAATAAAGGCTCTGTTCAAATGTACCACAGTGTGGGCTCCACAGAAACAACACTTACACAACAGTGTTTTAGAAATGATTGTGCTTAAGGTCTGGCTGAGGGCACAGCGTTGCATTTCTGGGAGCCCAGTGGTATAGCAGGCCATTTACTAACTAAAGAAAAAACCCTAAGGTCATGGATATGCTTAGAGAAAAAAGGTACACATGTACACCTGTACATACATGCACACCCATCCTACCCCCATGTACCCCTTTCCTTTGCACACACAGAAGTAAAAATAAGTGACAGCCTAGAGCTAGTCCACGGGGAATAGGGACAGGTAAATCCTAGCTTGGCATTGGAGGAAGCACTTTCAGGTGAAGTTGAGGGAACTGAACTTGGCTCAGGAAGCCAGTAGGTCTGATGATGTAAACTTTTGTAACATCTCCAGCAGTGGCAACAGGCTGTCACTACAGAAACAAGCCCCCAGTCACAGCAGGAATCAGCAATTCAAGACCTTCATGCAGCAATTTGGAAATGCTGGGTCAAAAGGGAAGAGGCTACTTCCAAAGCTGAGTATCCAACCATTTCATCCAAAGCATTCAGCTTACCACCTGAGTACTCTTACCTGCCTTATAAGCTCTCACCTAGCCAGGGAGAGGCAATGACCTGCTTCCATACTTGTTTAACAGTTCTGAGGCAGGGAGTGACAGTTGCAGAAATTACCTCTCCACAGCTATTTGCATCAGTTCAGCTACCCAGACTTTTCTTCAGTCTGGTCAAAAATATTACCAAAAAGTACCATTAATACAGCTATCAGAAGCAACCTATACATGAAGAAAGGATCAAGAGAAAGAGTGGGTGGTGGTGTTGGCACACACTTTTAATCCCAGCACTCAGGAGGCAGAGGTAGGTGGATCTCTGAGTTCAAAGCCAGCCTGGTCTACATCTATAGAGTGAGTTCTAGGACAGCCAGGGCTACACAGTCTTGAAACAAATAAGAAATCAAGCAAAAGAATACATACAAATTTCTCTAGAATGTAGCTCAAGTAGTATTAGCTGAGGTCAAAAGCTGCTTTAAGCATTATTCGTAATAGCCAGAACCTGGAAACAACCTAGATGCCATCAACTGAAGAATGGATTAAGAAAATGTGGTACATATACACAATGGAGTACTACGCAGTAGAGAAAAACAATGACAGCATGAAATTAGCGGGCAAATGGATGGAACTAGAAAAAATAATCCTGAGTGAGGTAACCCAAACCCAGAAGGACAAACATGGTATGTACTCACTCATAAGTGGATTCTAGATAGAAAGAAAGCAAAGAACAATCAGACTGCAACCCATAGAACCATATATATATGACATGGAGGACCTTAGGATGACTGTTGCTTATAATAAGATCTGGTTTTACTCAATTACTGAGCAACCCTCAATGAAACATCACAATATTAAGAGCTGCCAGCTTGGGTCGATCAAGAGTAATGGGCCTTAGCGGTTCATGTTCCTGGAATTGCGTCCATGCCAATGGATACCCACATGCTCCAGAAGAGAATTTGACATCGCTGCTGCCATTGTTGCTGGTATAACAGTGGTGACCACTGCTATTACTGTTTCGGGGATTGACATTTCATAATTGGTTACTACAGCTAGCACAGTGGAGACCCTGGCAGCAAAAATAGCTACCACAGTTAATTAATCTTTCACTCTATTGGGCATGACAAATTGAAATCAATAGTTTTATACATTTCAATTGGCCTTGAAAGCTATAAATTTACAAACTCAAGTTCCACTTGCTGTCAGGAGCAAGGTCTCGAATATGCAGTAAAACTCGTTAAGGGAATGGCTCAATTGCCTTTAACCTACTGGCTATGGGTGGATTAAGACTTCTGTTGGTCTTTTCTGTGTCAAACACACAGAATGCAAGCCCAGTGCCACTTAGAGATCTTTGGCAACAGTCAACTCTACAGCTTTCACACAATTGAGCCTATATGATGAGTATTCAGAGACAGGTAATGCCTGGGGGGCGCTCACCAACCTAAGACAGAACACCTGTGTGGCCTGGACAGGTGTCTCCATGATGGGTAAGGTGACCTGCTGACATCCCATGCAACCTAAGTCAGAAGCTCATTTTTTAGTAAAAGGTGGGGGGGAGCCTGTAGGACCCTGGCCCCCGTTTTGGGTAATTGTTGCCTTGCTTGCTGACCTTGACCTTGATATCCTCCCTATGCAAGATTGTAAAACATCAGGAGTGGGGTGGGGATCTAGCTCAGTGGTAGACCGCTTGCCTAGCAAGCACAAGGCCCGGGGTTCGATCCTCAGCTCAAAACAAAACAAAACAAAACAAAAAAATCAGAAGCAAACTTCTACCAACCAGAGTTCCCCCATTGTGCTGTAAGTCTGTATTTAAGACCTCCTCCCTCCTTCAATAAATGACGTTTGACATAAAAAAAAAAAAAAGAAGAGGGGGTCAAGAACATGATGGGGAAACCCACAGAGACAGCTGACCAGTGCTAGTTGGAGCTCACTGACTCTAGACTGACAGCTCAGGAACCTGCATGGGACTGAACTAGGCCTGCTGAATGTGGGTGACAGTTGTGTGGTTTGATCTGTTCATGGGGTCCCTGGCAGTAGGACCAGGACTTATCCCAGGTGCATGAACTAGCTTTTTGGAGCCCATTCCCTGTGGTGGGATACCTTGCTCAGCCTTGATACAATGGGGAGGGGCTAGGCTCTCCTTCAACTTCGTATGCCAGACTTTGTTGACTACCATGGGAGGCCTTACCCCCTCTGAGGAGTGGATGGGGGTAGAGTGGGAGGGAGGTGAGGAGGTGGGAGAAGGGGAGGGAGGGGGAACTGTAGTTGATACGTAAAATGGAAAAAAAATTTAATAAACATATTTAATAATAATAAAAAATGTTATTGGTTGAGAAAAAAAAGCTGCTTTAAGGAGAGAAGGCATTCCTAACTAATATGTACTGTTTAAGCATCAGCAAAGAGGCATACTATTTAGCCAAGGGCCATACACCATTTTGACAAAAACCCAAGTTGAGATAAAGTGGGCACTTCCATCCCTCAGATGCACTAGAAGCTTGTGCAGCTCACGTTTTAGATCAGCAGTGCACATTAGACTTGTGGGAAGGCCAAACAAAAAGCAAGTTGTAGTGGGAAAAGGTTGAGAGATTCTTCAGTCCCATATCAGAAGAGCCCTCTGATGTGAGACAGAAGGAAACCAATTATAAGGGACCATTGTCTTCAAGATTCTAATTCTCTCCATGCTTACTCTTGATTTCTTGGAATCCTTTCTTACATTGTCATGACTTCTTTAAATCCAAACCTTCCATTCTGATAAAAAATAAGTTTTTCCAATAGCAATCTCTGAAGTCTCCAGAAGGAAGATGGGGCCCCAACAACAACTATATCCAATCCAGAATGATGCCATGGTAATCATCATCATACTACACTTCTTGCCAGAATTTCAGAAATCTTACCCATTACTGAGAGTTGCTGCAGAATCTACAGTTAGTCTAACTGAGATTTAACTATCTGAGCTTTCTCACAATACCCAACAGAGATACCATTGCTCCCTAAACAGCAGGAAGCAATTCTAAGAAAACTACGCCCCTTCTCCCTAAAGTTTCATATTTCTCAGGGTTATGGATAATGGTTCTAGGGTGGGGGTGGAAGAAACTGTTAAACTCAGTACTCTCCTTAAGGAAAGAAAATATGTCTCAAAAAAGGAAAAAAATGGGAAAAGAAGAAATGAAATGGATAGGTATAACATTTTATGGTAGACTATCATATACATTAGTAAAGAAATTTAGTAATATAGCAGCCTTAATTTGCACTGTTATGAATTCTTATATGTTGATACAAATATAAACTTTTTATATTCCTAATTTATATATTGATACAAATACAGAACTATGTTTGTTATATTGTACACATTTTTTACTCTTATTTGAAATATTTGTATATTGATACAAATGTAAATTTATGTCATACTGTATGTATGTTCTACTTCTGTTTAAGATACTCTGTATACTGATAAATATTTAGGATTATTATCATATTGCACTATACATTCCTACCTCTGTTAAAGATATTTTGTGTATTGTCACAATTTAAAGTCATTGTCCTTTTACTGTACATTTGCTTACAGACTGTTTGCCTTGTTTAAATGAAGCCTTAGTCCTTAGGTTGTTTAGGTAGATAAGACTTATTTATTGTCACCTATGCTTGTCATCTCTATAATTATGTTAGTTAGGTTATCCAGATTCATAAATACATAGGTCAGATGGACAGGTAATCTTCAAACACTTCATGGACCTAGAGAATATGTCATTTAAATAACTTAGAATTCTGTTGACGTGAGACACAATTGCTCCTGGCAGCACCAATTTGATCCCAAGAGAATGGTGGGCTTCTAAGACATTTCCATTTGGAAGTTTGTCTTCTTGGCACAAAATGGCCTACTGGGCAAAGAACTGCCCTTGCCCCAACTGCTGACAGTACGAATGCTGTCCTTTCTGGACAAGCGGGACACAAGGAAAGCGACCACTATACTTTGCCAAGACAGGGTAAGATGGTATTTCAGAATTCCTGCTTCTGAAAATGGTCTGTCAGATACTCTAGGCCTGTAGCCAATTTGAATGCACCAATGATGCTCAGAAACATTAGGTGAGTGTCCAGGCTGTCAGCTGTCTCTGTCTACTCTTGCAAGACTCCTGAAAGTTGCTTGCATCCTTTTCCCATTTCTCAGGTATTATTATATTCCTTCTCAGGTCTTTGATGAGGTTGAAGACTAGCAGTTATAGTTACAACTTAGTATATATACATATATAATATCTTAGAATATATTAACCATTTCTTTGTATATAGTCTTGTATTAGGTTAGAGCCTTCTTTAGACAAAAGGGGGAGATGTAGTGGGTAGCCATCCCAGCATTGGCCTGGAAGTTCCAACCCCCATTGATGCTTCAGTAATGGTCACGCCCACAAGGCGGGGCTGAGGGAGGAAGCAGAAGACCCAGGATTGAGAGGAGAGGTCTCTCTTGGTGCTGGGACCCTGGATGCTGGAGGTTGACTGAGCAGAGTTCTCCAGAGAACATCGCCGGACTGCGCCATACCTTTGCCAGACCCTGTTACCTATCCCTTCATTTGTAAGTTACCCCACAAAATTAAACCTCCCTTTTAACTACATGGAGTGGCCTTAATAATTTCACCAATAATAAGTCAACCCCAGATAAACATGGTACCATCACTACTGTTCTTTAGAAACACTCAGTAGAGATGTGCTGGTGATGTCTTTCTGTATGCTGTGAATATGTTGCTCTGATTGATAAATAAAACGCTGATTGGCCAGTAGCCAGGCAGGAAGTATAGCATAGGCAGGATAGGCAGAGAGGAGAATTCTGGGAAGTGAAAGACTGAGTCAGGAGACGCTGCCAGCCGATTCCGCATGAGAAGTAAGATGTAAAGTACCCGTAAACCACAAGCCATGTGGCAACTTATAGATGAATAGAAATGGGTTAATTTACAATATAAGAACTAGATAGCAAGATGCCTGCCTCGGCCATACAGTTTATAAGCAATAAAATTCTCTGTGTGTTTACTTGGATCTGAGTGGCTGCGGGCCCCTGTGGGACTGGAGAAATCTCCAGCTACAGAGATGTTCTGTGTGGTTTTCAAGGCAAGCCATTTCATATGTGCTATGCTAAATGTTACAGCTCAGTAAAAACCAAACCTGAATGGGAAGCCAGACTTCCTCCAGCAGAGAGAAGTTTCTACCTGATGACAAGAATAACTTGGGATTCAGGCTGCTGCTAAGTATTACTGCATTGTAGGGAGATAAGGTGCTCCTGAGACACATGGATTTAACTTTTTGGCTGTGGACTTCAGACAAATTTTCCTGAGGTTTGCTTCTATCTGTGAAGTAGGCACAGTCATGTGTCAAATCTGCTGGGAAGATTTAATATGCTGAATCGGGTAACTAGCATGTAGCAGCCAATAGTTAGCACTCACTGTCAAGGCCAACACAGTGAGATCTGATTGGCTGTATGCTTCTCTTCTCTGGCTGCATCAAGGTTAACCCTGGGGTCCAGATATCACTGGTAGCCCAGGTTGGCAAAGGCACCTCACACCTTTCACTTTTAGGAATGATAGAATTCTTAGGGAAGAAACATGTCCACCTTGCAAAAGCCTGCTGAAGAGCACCAGCACGACATCACAGGATTTGAGAGTTGTGGCATGCAGCGACATGCCACCCGTCTGTGGACCACCACCAGAAGGGGGCAGCTGTGTTCTGCTTTTGCATCTTTTCTTCCGTGAGATACAACTCTGTCCAGCCTTGCAGCCAACAGAGCAGGACGGAGCAGGGCATATGAACAGTTTCTAGAAACAACCACCACATAGGAGGATCCAGAAGGGCAGGAGAGCACAAGCTCCTCTAGCTGTAGAACAAGGATAACCGAACTCCACTGTGCCTCATGAGAGGATACAGTTACCAATGCCTTCAATAGTTAATTCTTCAGCTGCTGGAGGACCAGAGCTATTTTAAGTAATTATAGCATTAGCTGTGTTCAATGGGAAGGAGGAACAGTGTAAATAAATATTTAGCCAATAACCCAGGTTTTGTCTTTCTGAAGTACCTGCCATCTAACCTTGATCTACTGAATTCAAATGATTAGATGATCCTCCTGCTTTAAATATGGTACTTAAAAAGCCTAGGAATTCCCATTATTAAGAAATTATATTCTATAGCCACTAAAATGTATAGTAATTAAAGACTCACATATCCAGACAACTGTAATGTATACTTACTAGGATGTAACATGTACAAAAAGATAACAAATAAACAGAATTACTGCCAGTAATTGTATCAGTATTAGCAGATTTTTCTAAGGTTTAATAGAAGTTTAAAAATCTCAGAAATTTGGAATGTCAGATAATGCATTATTTTACAAAACACTCATTTCACTTAAGCCCCAATAGGCTCAGGGATCAACTATCTATCCCAGGACCCACAGAGCTAAGCCCTAAGCCACACTGAATTCCGAGTCCCCTCAGCTCAGTTATTGCCCACTGCACATCAGTCTATAACATTACAGGATCTTGGACAAATCCTTCTTAGAGGTGCAGGGCATGACCAGAAGCTTTTCAACAATGGCTGCCAAAGCTGCAACCACCTGAGAGGCAGAAAAACGGCTGCCACCACCACTGTACCTTGAGACCACAGTTTAAAGATGCCTGGGTGGCTTCTAGTTAGACAAATTTGAGGGTTAGTACTGGGCGGTGGTGGCGCATGCCTGTAATCCCAACACTCAGGAGGCAGAGATAGGCGGATCTCTGTTAGTTCGAGGCCAGCCTGGGCTACAAAGCATGCTCCAGGGAAGGCGCAAAGCTACAAAGAAACCCTGTCTCAAAAACAAAACAAAACAAAACATAAACGAGGGTTAGTACTAATAATTTTCTATACTAACAAGTAGTGTCATAAGATGGCTACTTGAAAACATTTGTAAGAAATAGTTTCGGATACAGGCTAAGTACGCCTTCAGTAAGAAAAGAGACTAAGATAATAAATCATGAAATACCAAAGTTTAAAAAACATAACTTCAGTTTATTCCAGCCATATTACCCAGGAGCAGAGAAAAGCTAGGCTCCCTGGTGATAGATAGTCCGTTGGTTGTATCTACTACTTTGCAAGTCTGAGCTTGCATCTTACACACCTCAAACCTGTTGTTTTGTGCCCTAAGGAGAAAAAGTATCAAATTCATCACAGGAAAGTTGTGTCTCACATAAGTACAACGCTACAGTCACCATAACATCGCTGTCATCAAGCAATACTTGCCCTTCAGGGCAACTAAGGGTAATGTCATACTCCTCGCTCTCCTCCCCATTTCCTTTAGGAAGTGAAAGGCTACTACAAGAAAGCAAACATTCAAACCATCAAAAATAAGACAAATTATTTCAAGATAACAAAAAGGGAAGAAACATGATTATTAGGCCTGCAGAGCACAGAACTGCTGGAACACGGCCAGGATGTGAGGGTCTAGCTCGGCAGTAAAAAGCAGGTTCTCCAGGGTCACCATGTACTGCTGGATTATCTGGTGATGCTGTGGACACAGAGAAGAGGCTTGGGTCAGGAAACCAAATGCAGAAACCTTGTACAACATTCCCTCATAGCCCACCCATGCTGAGGAAGGACAAGAAGTAGGGGAAGTAGTGCATGCTGACACATCTCCGAGAAGCCCCAGCATTAAGAGACCATGCAGGAAAGGGGTGGGGAACATACAGTGATGTCAACCCAAACCCAGTTCTTAACAGCCTTCATAGGAATGGGATCCTTGATGCAAGGCACAGCGGGTACCTGCAGCTATACCACAGACGGTTTCAGAGGGCGTCCCAAAAGTCAGGACACAGTACATTACAGCTTTCTGAGAATAAGACTAGGGAGCCAAGGCATCAGAAAGCGAGAACCTTTTCTCTGAAGACTAAACTATGCTCAAATTTCTACAGGACTAACTAGGGCTCCCAGTCACCCTTTGAACTGGCCGATAACTACAAATGCTCGGGGAGAATCACTACTTGGAGGCTTAAAGAATGAACTTTAAGAATAGTTACTTCTGAATTAATCGCTTCTCTAGGACAAAGGAGAACTTAGGGAGTTAATGTTTTAAGGAGGGAAAATGAACTCCACACTCCTGCACATCAATAAATATATCTGGAAGCAGGTGTTGGTACTGTGTCCAGAGACCCCAAAGAATTTACCTTGCTCTTGTGGATATAGTTGACCATGGGAGTTTAAGATGTTAAAATACCTTTACAAATCTAGTTACAACAGCAAGTTAGTGTTCTCTCCCCACCCCGCCTGCCCACACACACATTTTAGATTACAGCTATGCTGGGCTCCCTACCACAGAAAATGGCAACCCAGAGTCTGAGTGACATAAAATCAATTTGTCTAAATATTCTTATGAATAGTGTCAGCAAATGGACATCAACTAAAAAGCTGTAAGACATAACCTCCTGTAGTTTTGAGGGCTATTTTTTTTTTTTTTTTTTACCGTGGTAGGCATGAACATTTGTTGAGGGTTTTATACTGGAAAGCCGGTGTGACTGAGAACAGTGTTGTTGACACAGACCTGTAGGAAGATCTGCTGCAGCCTCTCTATGCAATTCTTGTACCACGGGGTTAATATGCTGGTCCCATCGGTTTCACAGCGTACCAAGTGCTCAGTCAAGATCATGATGAAGCGCTGCAAAGTGGAGGAAGCATTAGGGAGAATCTAACTTCTGGACACATCCAACCCAGAGTGCTCCACCAGCCTGTGCTGTGCGCTCCTGACTTCCACGACTCCCCCAAAACTGCCAGCTTAGCAAGGGGGAGATTTAACGTTAAATCCTTCAGCCTCAGGCTGGAGAGATGGCTCCACACTTCCAGAGGTCCTGAGTTCAACTCCCAGCACCCACATGGTGTGGCTCTGTAATGAGATCTGGTGCTCTCTTCTGACATGCAGGCAGAACACTATATACATAATAAATCTTAAAAAAAAAAATCCTTTAGCCTCTTCTAGAAATATGTCCTAGGCTCTGTTCTAAGAAAACAGCATGTAATAACAATCTATGTACAAAAATGCTCACAGGAAAGGAAGCAATCACCTAAATCATTAACCATACAGAATAAATGACAGATATTTAAATGGTGAGCAAAGTTCTGTACTTTTGTGATTAAAAATGGCAACTTTTCACACTAAGGGAATGGGCTCCTTTGACACACCACACTCTGGAGCTGGCTCACCTGGAAGATGACGAGGAAAAGGTTCTTCTGCTCACTCTGTGCAGACTCAACTTTCTCCTGCAGTCTTTCTATTTGCTCCTCCAGGGCCCCGTCCTTCCGGTCACTGCTTCTGTCATCATCATCACTGCACTGGAGAAGGCGCAGGAACAAAGTAACAATCAGTGTACACTCTCAGGAACGGGGATGGTCACTGCACCAGGCTCTGCTGTGCTTGGGCTGGCTTTGAATCATCTTCTGTCTCCACCTCCCCAGCGCTACTCTGTGGGGTGTGGAGTGGGCGGGGCTAGGCCTCAAAGCCAAGCTCAGAGGTGCTAGGTGAGTGGTTTTATCAAGGAGCTATGCTCCTACCCTGGGGAAGGAAGGGTCTTCTACTAAAGGCTTATTCTTGTAGTGACAGCTCTGGGGAAATTTAGCAGTACTAGTCTTGGTAGTAGCAGTGGGGTGACAACTGTGAGGTAGGTGTCTCCCCTATTGCCAGCTCAGTTATTAAACTTATTAATATCCTTGTCTTCTACTCTGGATACACTGAACACCAGAAAATACTGCAATGGAGAGCACTCACCTTTATCTATCTACTCGCTCCCTCACTTCTTTCCTTCCTTCCTGAGACAGGGTTTCTCTGTGTAGCCCTGGCTAGCTTTGAACTCAGAGGCTGGACTGCCTCTGTCCTGAATGCTGGGATTAAAGGTGTGTGCCACCACCACCCAGTGAGAATACTCACTGTTATAAGTCACAGGATCCAGCCAGCTCACTGCTTCCCTGTAAACCAGTGATTCTCAGCCTTCCTAATGCTGCCACCCTTTAATTCAGTTCCTCATGTTGTGGTGACCTCCAACCATAAAATTATTTTCATTACTACTTTATAACTGTAATTTTGCTACTGTTATGAACTGTAATATCTGATTGTCAACCTCCAAAGGGGTTGTGACCCACAGGTTGAGAACTGCAGTTCTAAACACAATCTTTGTCACCATGGAAAGTATTCTGGTAAGTTGGAACTTGAACTTGAGACTGACTTGTCCCACCTCTCCTCACAGCATCTACAGCTGTCTCCTTTCCTCTTTGTGCCAGACTCAGAAACACACATGTCCTTTTCTAGGAGGTCAAACTAGGTGGTCAACTAGGGAAAATGCCTTGTGGTCACCCTCAGTGCCATGGCACGCAGCAGTCAAGGCACTGGACTGTGGCCCCTGCAGACTGTCAGAGCCTCTACCACTCAGGATCAGCACCAACTTACACGCTTGTGCTGCCTTGCCAGTTTCTCTTTCGCTTCTTCCAGCTCCTTCTGGATCTTCAGAACATGTTTGTTCATCTTACGAATTGTCGAGTGCAAAATTTCCCAAACAAACAACCTTAACATAATACAGCCGTTGGTTAACATACGTTAAGCTGTCTTACAGAGAAGACATCACAATTCTTCAGACAATCATTCCTAAGGGCTGACAGGGCCTTCTGTCCTCTGGGGAGAGTTGGGCATTCTTCTCCAGCAACACTTAATTCACCACTGCCGTGAGTTATGTATGTGAGCATCTATGTCCATTCATGTGGGAAGGCAGTACCATACCCTGGACTTGTCCACCTCTTACTAAAAGGCCAACAGAGTTGGTTTTCTCCTTCCTTCAGGTGAGTTCTGAGGATCGAACCCAGGGAACTCAGCTCCCCAACCCACTGAGCAATCTTGTGGGCCCTTTAAAAACTTTTGCTCACATCTGTCACCTTGGGACTCAGTATACTCCAGACCAGTGTGCGCTGGCAGTGACAGGTGTAGTGGAGTATAAGTGAAAGAACTGCTATAGAGTTTAATTGGACCTCATTTGCTGTCACTGTATGTCACCCAGCTGTCCTGTTCCTGATCATCCTTAAAACCTGTGTAACTTCATAAAAAAAGTTACTAGGTGATAGGAACTATTTCACACAGTTCATGTTCTCTAAGCACTGCAAACACACAGTCTCATATATGTGCTCTGAGTTCTGGTCCAAACCTAGTGAAATCCCGAGACAGCTCCGATGAGAAGATCCAGTTTGCTACTGCTGCACAGTCAACAATCTGTGTACGAATCATCTTATCAACCAGGACAGCAATCATCTACAAAGACAACAGAGACAGGCTCAGGTCTGACTGATAATAGGCATAATGACAATGCTATAAAAATAAGATAGCAGGGCTATAAAATTTTATTTCAATGGCGATGGAACTGACCAGTCTGAGCAATAGGTCATCGTTTTATTTTCTCTTCTAGATAGGGTCTCATGTGCTGAAAGTTGCTAAGGCTGGCCTCGAACTCCTGATTGTTTTGCCATTACCTCCCAAGTGCTGCCATTACAGACAGGTTTGTGCCACCACTCCTGACTTACTAGTCAGTCTTTAGACTTATTCTGCCCTGTGCTGGATTCTAATGCCGTAAGAAATACTACATTAACAATGAAGATTGCATGAGAAGAAACTCTTGAATGGTTAATCTTTAGGAAAATTTAGTTGATAATACCTCTATAAAATGTGTGTGTATGTGCACGTGTGTGTGTGTAATTTCCAGTTAAAAAACAGCACCTTATGGATTTTGTTTGTAGAAATGGATAAACATGATAACTACTTCCTACCAAATATTGTTGTCTAGCAACAATTTTCTTACTCAGCATTTAATATGTGTGGAAATGCAATAGCACAAACCAACCACAATGCTATCTGAAGACTGTTATCAAGGGCTGGTGAGATGGTTCAGTGGGTAAGACACTTGATGCTAAGCTTGAGAACCCAAGCTTAATACCCAGGACCCACATGGCGGAAGGAAAGAAGTGACCTGAAATTTGTCATCTGACTTCACATAGGCCCTGTGGCTCTCCCATGCACCCCCAGCCAACAAATCAATGTAATTTAAAAATTTACCAAAAAGAATGTATCAATTATTTCCACAACACCAAGTTTATAGATCTGAAAACCATTCTACTGGATTTTTTTTTTTTTCTGAGACAGGATTTCTGTGTTGTTTTGGTGTCTATCCTGGATCTTGCTCTGTAGACCAGGCTGGCCTCGAACTCAGAGATCCGCCTGCCTCTGCCTCCCGAGTGCTGGGATTAAATGCGCGCACCGCCACCCAGGCAGGATCTTACTATGCCCAAGTAAAGAGTTGTTACCTGTGGGTGATTCCTCCAAACTTCAAACATAACTCTCAGCACATGTAACTTCCCCTCATTACTTTCTGCAAGAGTTTTGAAGACTTCATGAAACCTTTAGACAAAGGTGAAAAATACCACTTGTAATTACACATACGCCATTTTAGTGTTTTCAAACCCTCTTTAATCTTATTCAATTTACAAGAGCTCTTTTTATTCTGGATTCTTACCAAATTTGCTGTCTCTTTAGAAGCCAACCTTTGGGTGGGCTTTCACTTCCACTTCCTGTCTTTGGAAAGATGTCTAGATAGGCCGCCAGACCTCTCTGCCTGTGTAAACAACTGTCCCAACGACCTATGTTTCACTAGTTCACCCACTCCCTGCACATCTACACTGCACACACACTTAACCCTGGGAAACATTTTGACAACCACAAACCGAATCTATGCTATCAAATTATGTAGTAAGATCTTCATATTTAACAAGTTTAGGCAAAACTTGCTCCAGCATTGGTGTTAAATGTGCACACTTACTTTGCAAGGGCGCTGAAGGAGTGACTGAAGGATTTGGCCGCCAAGTGCAGCAGAGTCTGTACGAAGACCTCTATCTTCAATGGGTTAAAGCTGAAGCCTTCGTCTGAAAACATTAACAGTAGGGGTTAACAAATGTCAAGTGCAGTAAGTCCTGGGCGCCACACCCTGGAACGCTAAGCAAACAGTGTGCTCCTAAGACATTTATATAATAACCTGTCAGTAAAACTCAACAACTGAAGTCTTCTCAAAATAGAAAACTAAGCAGGGCCAGCCAAAGCTATATAATGAGACCTTATCTCAACCCCCCATCAAGAAAGCATACCCTTAATTCTGTCTTTATGGAACAATTTTCCCAGTTCTTCTATAAAATTCAGAGTTTTGGCTTTTTTTGTTAATTTATGACAGGGTCTCACTATAACAGCTGGCTGGCTGGCCTTGATATACAGACCAAACTTCAGATTGCTCAGATTAGCAGGGTTGCACCACCATGCCTGGCTTATGACCCATTTCCTTCAAAAGTATCACACATACCTCCTTCTCCATATTCCGTCTAGAAAGTGTCAAATGTTAATAAAAAGCAAAACCAGTACACCCTGTAAACCTCTATCTTACGGCATCTGCCAAAGTCTAAACTTAGTATTAGCTTGGCTGGCTGACACCTCCTAGGTGTACTCCCCACCAGATGGTTGTCTTTGTAGACTTGTTATCCACTCTACTGATCTGGCTTTTTGTGCAACATACTGATTTACTTACTATAGATAATTACATATTTCACAGTATGTCGTAAGTATTAGAGCAACTCTTACAGTATTTCTTTCCTTATCCAGTCACAAACCAGGTAAACTTGTATGTGATTCTGTCCATTTCCTCATTCATACCAGGAAAATAGAACAAAGCTGAGATGCTGGCTGCAACTGTGTGGTACATACTAAGTAAAGATTAGGCATTAGTACCGTAATAGCTTATAATTTAGAGAAAACATCAATCCCACCAAAAATATCCAACACACTAAGCTTTCCTAATCAGGAAATACTTAAAAAAACAAAAAAACCTTGACTAAGCTATACGTGATTTACTTTGTATGTAGAACATGGTTTGTGTTCTTTTTGTACCTGTTGCTTGTTTTTGAGACAAGACCTCATTATGTAGTTCCGGCTGGCCTGAAATTCATTATGTAATCTAGGCTGGCCTCTAACTCATAAAGATCCACTTGCCTCTGCCTCCCAAGTGCTAGGATAAAAGGCGTGCAACTACCACACCCAGGATGGTTTCTATTCTTTTTTTTCCCTTTTCTTTTCTTTTCTTTTTCTTGGTTTTTAAGACAGGGTTTCTCTATGTGTAGCTTTGGAGCTTTTCCTAGAACTTACTCTTTAGACCAGGCTGGCCTCAAACTCACAGAGATTCACTTGGCTCTGCCTCCCAAGTGCTGGGATTGAAGGCCTGTGCCATCACTGCCCAGCCTCTATTCTTTTTTTCTTTTTTCGAGACGGTTTCTCCATGTAGCCTGTCCTGGATCTCACTTTGTAGACCAGGGTGGCCTGAAACTCAGAGATCTGCCTGCCTCTGCCTCCCAAGTGCTGGGATTAAAGGTGTGTGCCACCGCTGCCCAGCCCGGCCTCTATTCTTAATATAAGCTGCTTCATAGGAATTTTAGGGCCTCTTAGATAAGGGCGTGAAATAAGCAGGTCCTAAGAAGAGCAGATAGACTGCCATATGAGCACCCAACAGGATTTAATGGAACTCGTGTTTCCTCAAAGCTCTGTTTATGCTTTAACGTGGCCTATGTGTTTCAGCTGAAAAAGGAATTCTCTTACCGCTATCATCATCCTGGTTAGGATTTGGTACGTCCTTCAGAATGCTGAAGATTTCATCATTAGTTGCCTTACTTTTAAAAGCAACAGATAAACAGAGTGCCACGGAATGTCCAGGAAGAGAATCTAAACAGAACAGAGGGAAGGCAGATCAGGCTGACAGTCTGCTCTACGAGAAGCCGATCAACACTTTCAGTTGTTTTCTTTCAAAACAGAACAACCCCTTCCGTCAAGATCTGCACGAAACCACGCATGACCCTTACAGGAAAGCTCCCCTCATCCAATGTTTGCTTGTTTGTTGTTGTTTTAAATTTTATCTAGACTAAAAGAGAATTCTCATGTTGATACTCAAGAGCACACCAGGCCTCAGGTCTCAGGGACATTTGTAAACCCAACCAACAGCTTCTTGGTCATTTTTGCCAACAACTTTTTCTGGGGCCAATGAGTTCAAGCAAGGTGAAGGCTGCCAACGTAAGAGGCTCTGCGATTACTGGTTAGGGTTTTGTGAGGTGTGCTCATGGTGTAGAAGTCACGTTGTGTAAAGGCATCATCAAAGCAACAGGAAATCTACTTTCAATGTAATGCAGACGATGGCAACAAAAGGATAATCTTGACACAGGATCATAAGACAACATTAAGATCTGCAATGACTGACGTCTATTACAACAGGTCACACAAAGATAGTCATTCAGCCAGCACCTGTTGTGAGCCTGTCCCTGTCAGTGGAAGGGAATTCTATGAAAAACAAAACAAACTAAAGATCCCACACATATACAAGAAAATGAGAACCCTTTGTCATCCGGGAATTTGCACATTAGCTGGGGAACCAAGAAATTTACTTTAGAACTAGACCAAAAGTGTTTTTATGAAATGGGTTTGCTAAAGGTTAAAATTATTTACAAACAACACACTTGGGCCAGACCCGAGGAAGAAATAGGAACTAGAGATAAAAAGGGCTTTCTGTTGAGGTAATATAATTGCACAAAGCAAGGAAGAGCAGAGTTTCCAGACACAGAGAACTTTCCTGAAGCACAAAATGTGAGGCTCATGAATGAACTATAACGTTCAGTGCAATCACAGCAGCACAGTTGGATAACCTGACATCTATCTCTGTACCCCTGACATCTACCTCTGTACCCCTGACATCTACCTCTGTACATCTGACATCTACTTCTGTACCCCTGATATCTACCTCTGTACATCTGACATCTACTTCTGTATACCTCACATCTACCTCTGTACCCCTGACATCTACCTCTGGCCACCACCGCACACACCGCCTTCACAAAGCATCAACTGTGCAAAGGAGAAAGACCACAGCAATTCCAGCAGCTCTGGCTCATGATGCAATCCCAGAACCCATGGGGCCAGGGTAAAAGTCAGGTTTACAAATTTACTTTTGAAGCAGACTGCCATGTGCCCCAGTGTTCCCAGCATCAGATGTGTGCCAGCTAGTCTTACGTCAACTCGACACAAGCTAGTTATCTGAAAGGAGGGAATCTCAATTGAGAAAACGCTTCCATAGGATCCATCCATAGCAAGCCAGTAGGCAGTATTATAATATTGTTTTCTGGCTTGTTTGAGTTCCTACCCTGACTTCCTTCAATGATGAGCAGTGATATGGAAATATAAGCCAAATAAACACTTTCCTCCTCACTTGCTTTTGGTCACGGTGTTCCATCACTTAGTAACGCTAACAAGACAAGATGATAACTAATTCAAGAAGTCTCCATTGTAACAAATGCACTTTCAGTTTCAGTACATTCCAGGTATACATTCATCTTACTACTTTTTGTACCATATTAAAAATGTCATATACAAAACACTGTAAACAATATAAACAGAAAAAAAGCTATAAGCTAATAATTACCAATTAGATAACAACAAAATCCTTAATCTAGTGGCTAATGATGAGCCACTTTTCAAATAAAGAAATACAATTCTAAGAAAAAGTCAATTTCTCCTCCTATAGATAAATAACTGGCTTCAGAGCATGGTTCATTTTACGGAGAGAGGTTTGTCATTTCATACTTACTGCTACTTTCATCTCCATACTTGTAAATGCAGGTTGGGTTTGCAGGACACAGAACTGAGAAGGTGGGAGGAACAATATCTAATATATGTTGATGGTAAGACAACCTATAACACAAATAAGAGCCTCAGAAAAGGTCTCACGTTAGTCTTTGGTAATGCTCAACGTGCCCAGAAAGCCAAGATCCAACATCCCCAACTCAATGGACAACCAAGAAGCACATGGGGACCAAGTCCTTCAGGCCTTTCAATAAGTTAGCACAGCTGGTAAACTCAGGCCTGCTTCAAAACGTACTGACTCTGCATTGAGGTGGGGCTAGGGGTTCCACAAGTCTGGTGGTGAGAGATGGGAAGTGATGGTGGGTTGGGTGAGAAGGTAAGGTTGCCATGGCTGGGAGGCTGGTTGTGACGCACCGAAGAAATACATGGAAGATCGTAAAAGCCAAGTTTCTTCCCGCCTGACAAAGTATTTACACATCATGTTATAGATAGAGGATGGCAGGAGACAATATTGGGTTGGATGTGAGAGAGGGATACACCACACCAAGAGAGAAAAGTATATATAGATATATGAAATTTGTGTCTTTCCAAAAGCCTAAACCCACCTATCCCTCAAAAAAATACACATTAAGAGCTCACATCACAGTTCCCCCAAAGCATATCCTATTTTTAGAAACTAAAGTTTTTTATTAAATAGATGAGTGTAGGGGAGGGCTAAGAAAACACAAATTAGAAAAAAAATACAAGCTTAGAAAATGAGAAAATGCTCATGATATCTTTTTGGCCTAATTCACATAAAATCCAATTGTAGCCCCAATCCTGATTA
Organism: Onychomys torridus; assembly: GCF_903995425.1. Lineage (NCBI taxonomy): Eukaryota > Metazoa > Chordata > Mammalia > Rodentia > Cricetidae > Onychomys > Onychomys torridus. The sequence continues at coordinate 66,909,134 of NC_050444.1, read as the reverse complement.
AAATGTGAGGTGGACGATGGACGAACAGCAGGATTTAAGAAAGAATACTGCATCACACATGCCAAGGAAAGAGAAAGCCTGTCAGATGATAGCCAGTTCAAACAGTCACCTATATCAAGGAGAAAGTACAAAGAGCTTACCTCATGCATTTTTCTAGAACTTCTCTTACAAACTTTGGTTTGGGACTTTCGAGATCCTGAGTAAGACAATCTGACCTAAGGAGGAAATGTGGCTTTATTAAGTTCATATACATAAGCTTTTGTATATATAATCATCATTTCCTGGCTTATCCTAGGGTCTTTCTACCTATTATCTCATATAGTAACTAAATATCAATAAAATAAATACTGGAGACAACAGACTTGTTTGTTTTTGGTTTTTCAAGACAGTTTCTCTGTGTAGCCCTGGCTGTCCTGGAACTCTAGCTTTGTAGACCAGGCTGGCCTCAAACTCAGAGATCTGCCTGCCTCTGCCTCCTAAGTGCTGAGATAAAAGGTACGTGCCACCATGCCCAGCACAACAGACTATTTAGACTGTGTTTTAAATATGTAGGTTCTTTTGTGCATGTGTATACTCATGTGCTATGCACATGCATGGAGGCCAGAGGATGCCCTTGGTGCTGTCCCCTGGTGCACCCACTCTGGTTTTTGAGACAGTGTTTCTCACTAGGCTGGCCAGCGAGCTTCAGGGATCTGCTAGTCTCCATGTCCCCAGTGCTGGGGTTAGAAACCCATGCCTCCATGACTGGCTTTTAAAAAAAAAAACAAAAAACAAAAAAACAAAAACAAAAACAAAAACAAAACAAAAACAAAACAACCCAGGATCTCACTGTGTAGTACTGGCTGGTCTGGAACTTACTATGTAGACCAGGCTAGCCTCAGACTCAGAGATTGATCTGCCTCTGCCTCCTGAGTGCTGGGATTAAAGGAGTGCACCACTATGTAGGGCTCAATGGTGGGCTTTTTAACATGGGCTCTGGTGATCAAACTTGGGTCTTTATGTTTAAGGGGCAATCACTTTACAGACTAGGAGATCTCCAATATAATTTTTCTGAATAAGGTAGGATAAACATTATACTTACCAATCTTCCCAGCTCCAACGGAACTGAAAGTTACTTAGATGATGAGAAAACCAATTAATAAACCTAAATTGGGGAATAGGGCAGGGAAGAGGAGAAAGGAAGAATGAAATTTATAGAATCCTTTATACAGCTAAACCTTGTCTTATGTGCACACCCACTCGCTACCTGTGCTCTTTGTTCTCTTAGCAAAGCCCCTAACTCGCTGTCTTATGGTCAGTCCCTGGCTATCTCAGCTCTCCTGATGGTGCATCCTTTTATTCTTGCTAGGTAACACACATGATTTAAGCTCATACTTTCTGTAAAATATTTATATATGATTCTCATAGCTGTGAAGGAGTACACTATTTTTCTCCTGTAACTGTTGATGAAATGGAAGCAGTAAAAAAACTGTAGTTAAATGTTCATAAATAATTTACAAATGGCAGAACCAAAGCAAGCCTGTCATATGTTGCTGGAATTGACCGTGGGCTCCTGGGAGAGCAGCCAGTGCTCTTAACCACTGAGCCTTCTCTCCAGCTCTTAGTTTCTTATACTGTGACCTTTTCAAAAACTTTACTTCCTCATTTACATGTTTATGTTGTATGTGCATATATATGCAGCACCAGAGGCCATAAGTGTGTTGGATCCTCTGGAGATGGAGCTACAGGTGGTTGTGAAGCTGCCCGGTGTGGGTGGGCGCTGAGAACCAAACTCAGGTTCTCTGGAAGAGCACCAAGCACCTTAACTCCTGAGCCATTTCCAGGCCCACTACGACAGCCTATACGCACAAAGTCCCATTTAAAAATACACTTAGCTCTCTAGACAGCAGACATCTTATAGTGTTAAATAGTGCTGTGAGGCCGTAAGAGCACTCAAGACGTTTACTGAATCAATACTTTATTAGAATGGAGACACCAGAAGACATGTTCTTAAAGCACTACCTTCAAAAATCTGATTTCAATCATCTGAATTTTTCAAGGTCACCAGCAGAAGTGATTGTTAATACAGAATTAGGGTAAAAGATATGGTAATTAGACAACTATTCAATTCTTCCTCTGATATGATTTGGAAAATGGACAGAAGAAAAAAGAAAACAGTTGGTAAAGTAGTCCCACAGACATCCCCAAAAGAAAGCAGTGAGAATGCAATGACCATGCTTGCTCTAACAATCCAAATTTTGTTTATTTATTCAAAATAAATGGAGTCTCACAGCTGCAGGCTGAAGATACTTCTCTATAATTACTTTCAAAACAGATAATCTGTAAATGTTCATATATAATACAGTATTAGATTTCTCATTCAGAGTAAGCTTATCTTAGACTTACACATGCAATCAAGTAGGAGGAAAAGTCAGATGACGCCTAAGTGCCACATGCTTCAAGCAGGAATTGGAATTACAGAGAAGCAAGCGCAGGCATCTCTAGACTGAAACAGACTGGAAGCCATGGTGTTCTAACAAGCAACTATCACACAAAGAGGTTTGGGAAAGCAGGGAACAATCTGGAAATCCTTAAGATAGCCTTCTGACAAATTCTTGCAAGTGCTAACATAACCCTTAGCATAGAAGTAACCAATGGCTGTACCTGTCTACACATGTAGTACTCATCGTGTCCAGACGCATGTACAGCATCTCAGTCGCCTGTGCAAGCTGCAGATTGAAGATAAGGAAAACTACTTTCCACTCTCCTTTCAAATGAATTGTGATGGGATAAAGGAAGAGAAGATCATCTAAGTCTTTATCACTAAGAATTTATGAGTCTTTCATCCTTTCATATAACTGATCTTTTTTTTCAAATGTTAAACTGCCTATGATGTGCAATAAATTTGACTGTATCCACATCTGTGAAGTCAAGATAATAGTTTCATCATCTCTACAATTTCCCCAAGCTTCTTTGTAATCCACTCCTTCCTCAGTCATTCTAGACCACTCCCCAAGAATCCACTAGACCTCTCCCCAAGCATCCACTAGACATCTCCCCAAGCATCCACTGGTCTTCTGTCATTAGAGGATTTTTGCATTTTTTTTTTTTTTAGAGTTTTACAAAAATAGCATCATGTTCTGTGAATCTGTTACCTTTCCTTCAGCATATATTATTTTTCAACTCATGTTGTTCATTGCATTAAAAAACAAGTCATTTTTCTTACTGAATTGAATATTACCATGGCAAGGAAACAAAATTTGTTCATCTATTCATGTGTTGTTGGACATTGAGGTTGTTTCTGGTTTGGAAATATTAGAAATAAAATTTATAAGCATCATGCCCAGTTCTCTCTAAAACCTCATACCATCTTTTAAGAACAAAAACCATCATTACCACAAAAAAACCAAACCAAAACAAATACAAAAATAAAACTTTTTCTAAAAACTGTAGCAACCACTAGCATCAATACATCTTTAAAGAAAATTCCACATGAAATAATTAGAGATGGAAGTTTAGGACATACAAAAGAAATGAACACCAGAGAATGATAGGTATGGATATCAAGCATAATTTTTTTTATTTAAAATGCCAAAAAATAAAATAAACATACTTGAAATTGAAGTGTTCTCTGATCTTTTTATTTCTGAAAGGAAGGCCAGAACTGGTAGGAGAAAGGTATGTTTGCTGCATGTGTGTGCACACAAACACACATGGTGGGAGGGGTGTGAAGCAGCAGAGGACAAAATGCAGTAACAACTCAAACTCTTTTTGTAATCTAAGAGACAGACAGTAGAGAAGAATAAAGTGGGCATGTCAAACAGGGTGTAGTCAAATGACAGCGTCAGAATGGAGAGAAATACAGTGGTTTATGAGCCACACTAGAAACCTAAGGATGCAGAAGTCTACAAGGAAAAATACCTTAACTAAAAGAAAGTGGTTGCTACTTATTAAAAATCAAAAAACATCATGGATCTATGTGCAGGAGGAGGTGGAGACTGTGAGAGACAGAGGTGGGGGTGACTTCAAGGATGCAGCATCCTCCAGACACCAGGGCTGACACTCGAACTCAGAGGCTGTGACAGCACGCACAGGACTGCACAGGTTCAGATCAGACACAATCCCAGCACTGACAAGGGGAGGGGACACAAAGCTGACCCCCAACCAAGAAACTGTTTGTAATTGATACCTGCTGGAAAGGGAAAAGCAGTTTTGTCCAGTGGAGTGCCACTGACTATATCAACCACACTTCAGGGCAGGCCCCATGTGCAGGAATAGCTGGCCAACATAAGACAAACTCCATGGTGTGTGTGTGTGTGTGTGTGTGTTTTGTTTTAATATTTTCTTCTTCCTCCTCCCCTCAAAGTTTGTTTGGATTTTCAATTTTTTTTCTTTTTCAGTTTTTATTTTAAGAGAGACATTAAATTGAGTGGCTAGGCTTTGGGAAAAGTTGGGAAAAGGACAGAATATAATCAAAATATACTGTATGAAAAAATTTTGATGAAAAATGATTTAGCTTGGCAGCAATGGCATATGCCTTTAATCTTAGCACTTGGGAGGCAGAGGCAGGTGGACCTCTGTGAGTTCAAGGCCAGCCTAGTCTACAGAGCAAGTCCCAGTCCAGCCAGAGCTGTTACACAGAGAAGCCCTGTCTCAAAAACCAAGGGGGAAAATATATATAAAATAAAAACAAGGCATTTTAAGATAAAAGCCATGTAACATATAAGCTAGAAGTACTCCAGACTCCAGAGTGTTAAAAACCTTACTTCACCAAGGATACAACAAAGTTGAGCACCAAATATTGACAAAGCAAAATTGATGGAACTAGAGAAATGAGCATACCCACAGGTATAAAGGGAGACTAATATCATTCCTAGTAACTCACAGAAGTAGCGCTCGTACGTATACACACGTATACACACACACACACACACACACACACACACACACACACACACTTACAGACATGGAACTATTTATTCAAATAATACAATCAATGGAACTTATCTAATGGGCTTATAGAAGACCTGAAGTCCTGAAAAGGCAGAAAGTACATTTTCTTCAAACTATTGTTTTAAAAGGCAAAGGAGCTGGGCACTGGTGGTGCACACTTTTAATCCCAACACTTGGGAGGCAGAGGCAGGTGGATCTCTGTGAGTTCAAGACCAGCCTGGTCTACAAATCGAGTTTCAGGACACCTAAGGCTGTTATACAAAGAAACCCTGTCTCAGACCAAAACCAAAAATAAAAAAAGGAAACAAACAAACAACAAAAAACAAAAAGGCAAAGGAATAGCTTGGACATGGCCTCAAACCTGTAATTCCTACACTTTGGAGGCTGAGGCAAGTGGATCATCCTGAGTTTGAGGCCATCCTGGGCTACAAAGTACGACCCTATCTCAGGAAACAAACAAAAGGCAAGGGAATGCTAACACCAGCATTATTAGTGTGGTGTGAAAGAAGCGGATCCTGCTGGGAGAACAAGGAGCTTGTAAACCATAGCAGCACTTTCTATTTAAGCAAGGGATGCTATGTGTTAACTTCACAAACATGCATTTTTGTCTCAAGTCTTATTTACTTAAAAACAAAGTAAATTAAACTATTACTCCTAAAACCCAAAGCATAGGAACATAAAGGTGAACTGAGAAAAAATAGCTCCATAATGCAATCTTCTAAAAAGATTGCACACCCAAGGGCCGTGCATTTAAAACCGCAAAGGATACAACTTGGGGCAGAGAGCCCGGCTGAAGTTTGCACAGTTCAATGAGCAGGGTAGTGTACATTACATCGACGTGAGGGGGTGCTGGAAGCTGAAACAGCTCTGCAAAGATCACCTGCAAAACACCAGAAAGACCCACATATTATACCCTAACCCTAAACTCCATGGCACCTACAATGGAAAAATAATTCCCTTTTATCGCAAAAAGAATGCTTTCCAATCTACAACTGAACAACACAATGAACACCCCCTTTTCTACTTCAAGCATCCACTAGGTGAAGGCTGCTATGACCCACACTGCTGAGACAAATATGCACTAGTAATCCATCCTTTGAAGTCTCAAAGGTGACTGAGGGAGACACTGGAGACACTGTATCAAGGGGCTCAACTCATGCAACTGCATTTCTATGGGTATTGAGAATTCTTAGTGGACCAGGGTTTGAGATGGCTGAGTATTCTCCACTGCTACTCAAAATAGACCCCAGATCTTTTTGGCACGCTATTTCTTACCCCTGCCTAAATGTCTAAAGCCCTAGTCTGCATTTCTTCCTCTTAATGCATTAGGAATTCTACACCTTTTTTTTTTTTTTTTCAGATTTAAAAATATGACTTAGAGGCATGTGTGGTAGTACATGCCTGGAGTCCCAGCAACTCAGGAGGATAAGGCAGAAGGGTCACGAGTCCCAGGTTAGGTTGGGTGGTATGGTGACACCCAGTCTTTTTTTTTTCCCCTCCTCTTTGGTTTTTTGAGACAGGGTTTCTCTGTGTAGTCCTGGCTGTCCTGGAACTCTCTTTGTAGACCAGGCTAGCCTTGAACTCAGACCTGCTGCCTCTTCTTCCCGAGTGCTGGGATTAAAGACTTGTACCACTTAAAAGGGGGATGGAGGGTGGAGGGAGGGAGGGAGGAGGCAACTGAGGCCAGCAAGATGACTCAACAGGTAAAGACTTGGAGCTTCAACTCCTTTCTTCCTTCACTAGCAAGGCTAACTGGCGATGTCCTTGCTTCTCTATTCCTTCTCAGAGCCTGGTAACAGCAAGGACAGCACAGACAGACAAAGCCAGGAGAACCGTACAGTCCTCAGACAGCTGGGAAAAGCAGAGTTAGCACGGCGTGGAATGCATACCTCAACTATGTGGTAGTTCAAGGGGATCTTGTTCTTCCCTGGATAGCTCACCAGCTGTGCAGCACTGTAAGAAGTGTGATTTCAGTTAGCAAGTGTACAGAGACACACACGAAACCCAACAGTTTCAAATGCAGTGAGCTTCGCTGACCAAAAACTCGCTGTGATGTTCTAGTTCCAGTTATTTATTAACATGGTATGAATCGTTTGTCTTACACACAAAAAGGAAAGTAATAAAACCAGCACCTGAAGATCTACTAACTCAGCACATTCTTACAGGTGGTAACTACAATATTTCTCCTCAAAAATCGAAGCCAAAACTTTGCAGCTCTATGAAAATTTATTAACACTTAGGTTTCTAAATGTTAAAAAACAGAAAAACACATGAGTAAGCTTTAATTTCCATACATCCAAACTAAATCCAGCCTACTATTCAATTTTAGCACATATGGAATGTATGTACCTGTGTGTGCACGAATAGGTATGTGGAAGTCAGAGGTCAAGAGGTCATGTTGAATGTCTTCTTCAAGTGCTTCTCCATCTTATTTCTAATACAAGGCTTCTCACTAAGCCTGGGATTTAGGAACTAGAGAGAGGGCTCAGCAGCTAAGAGCACTGGCTGCTCTTACAAAGAACCCAGGTTCAATTCCCAGCAACCACAAGGCACCTCACAGCTATCTGGAACCCCATTTCCAAGTGATTCAAAGCCCTCTTCTGGCCTTTGAGGGCACCAGACACACAAGTGATATATAGATACACATGCAGGAAAAATACCCATACACATCAAGTATTTCAAACAAACAAAACACCTGGGGTTCATAGACTGGCTTAACTGGCTGGAGAGCAATCCCCAGGGATACTCCTGTTTCAGCATCTCCAGAACTGAGATACTGGTGAATGCCAACTGTGTTTACATGGGTGCTGGGCACCCGAACACTGGTCCTCATGCCTGCTAGGCTATCTCTCCAGCCTTACACACTCCAAATGTATATTTTCCAAATGTACATCATCAAAATGGTTTCCTACCCCCTTTCAAAGTACCATGGAGAGAATCTCACCAAGTTTTCCTTTCCTTCCAGTAGGATTTTATGATGCAGTGAAGATTCTCCTCTATGACAAACCTCTCCACTGAATGACTCCCTGGCATAACAGGACCCTGGAAAGAAGACCAAATGTACTCATGCACAGAACCACAAAACACATTTCTTACATTTAGTCAATAAATACTTTCATCTAGGACTGAACTGTCCTGTTAAATACCTACCACAGAATCAAGAGTGTATAGTGCTCCTGAGACATCAAAAACCTACCAGGCCTATTTTACAAATCAATTAAAAACAAACAAAAACAATAACAACAAAACACTGTCTGTCTGTCCGTCCGTCCATCCATCCATCATGTGTGAGGAATTGGCTGGCTGGTGCGCTCTCGCTTGCTCTCTCTCCCTCTCTCTTTCTCTCTGGGACAGGGTTTCTCTGTGTAGTGTTGGCACCTTTCCTGGAACTCACTTGGTAGCCCAGGATGGCCTTGAACTCACAGAGATCTGCCTGGCTCTGTCTCCCGAGTGCTGGGATTAAAGGCGTGCGCCGCTGCCACCCGGCTCTGGCTGTCTCTTTTTACCATGCATGTCAGCCAATTATGATGGAACTCTGGTGTCAGATTTCATGGCCTGTGTGTTTATCTACTGAATTATTACCCAATTTCTAAGTTTAAGAAAACCTTTTAAAGACATTATCAAAACACAGAAGAATGCAGTGTTTCCATTTTGGGACATTTATACTCTCTGCTGGGGGAAGGGCAGGCAGTGTGCAGCAACAGCAGGGAAATATAATCAGCACAGGAGAACTACATCCCGAGGTCAAATTCTTGTTTCCTTTGCTATAACTAATCACAGAGACTAAATGGCACGAATATAAACTAGCTAACAGGTCATCATGTAATTTTGAATCAAGGTGCTTTCTCATTATTCACTACAGCAAAGCAGACAGTCAAGTCCTCCCACCACCAAGCCTCCCAGAAGGCTGGACTACTGAACGGGACCAGGGCAGGTGGTGAGCCCATCCTCAAGCCTGTCCCACACCACTCCAGTCACGTCCTGTCTCTGGGCTGACCCAGGGAGAAGAGCTGAAAACTCAAGACTGAAGAGCAGTTGTGCTGCCTGGAAGGGACATTTGGAATCTCTGCTTTATTTCTGTTTGTATTCTTTAAAAAATCAACAACAACAACAACAAAAATCGAAACCAAGCCAAGGTCCTGTGCGTAGCAGTTCACCCAAAAACAGCTGACTCTCTTTATACTTCCCTGTGCTAAACACAGACTTTACAGGTCCACTCGTGGAATGCATGTGTCCTTTAAGTCATTTGGGACCCGAAGCTAGTTACCTGACATGGGCCACCAGAGAAGCAGAGCCAGGCCAAGCACCTTATAATGCAAGGATGGTGCTCGTTCACAAACACATACCCTGGAAAGTCCACTGTGTTGAGGGTTAAGGGTGAGCTGCTTGCTACATACAACAAGGAGGGTGCAAACAACAGTTCTGGTACTTTAGTGGCTAAACTACTTTCCAGAAACGATCTAGTAATCATATACTTGCTGCCTGGCTTCAAGACAGACACGTACACACTGAGATAAAAATAATTAATGTGTACTTCAAATGTTAATTTTTACTTCCAATAGTCACAATAAAATCACATTTTCCTGTCAAAGGGTTGCCAACAATTTGGCTTCTTAACAAAAACACACTATTATAACAAGTATTTAAAAACTAGAATGTTAAGTTGGAAGGTTGACAAAAATACTTTTAATAATTGTACAATGAGTAACTTAAGCTGAGTTATTTAAAAATATGGGCAATTTAGAAAAGGAAGCATTTTCCTTGAAAAACATATTAACAATGACTAAACAGGACTGCGGTGTAGCTTGGTCAGTAGAGTACTTGCTTAGCATGCCTCAAGCCCTGGGCTCAATCCTTAGCAACATATAAAACTGGGCATGGTGGAGAATGCCTGTAATCACAACAGAGGCAGCGGCAAGAGGATCACAAGTTAAAGGTCATCTTCAACTGCACAGCAAGTACCAGACCAGCCTGGGCTAAATGGGACCCTGTCTCAGAAAAGAGTAACAAAGCAGAAATGTTTAGCATAGTGGCTCACAAGCACTATCTCAGAGTTCAAGAGGCCAAGGCAGGAGGGTTGTCACAATGAGAACAGACTAGGCTACAAAGACAGACACACACTAAACAATAATAATAATTAGCTAAACATGGTGCTTGGGAGATGACTCAGTGGATATTTGAGTATTGTACTTACTGTACAAATATGAGGAACTGAACTAAATACCTCCAGAATCCACATTAAAAGCTATACCAGGTAGTACATGCTCAGTTGGGCAGGCTCAATATAGGTAGATCCCATGGGGCCTACTGGTCAGCCATATAGCTACAATGGTGAGCTCCAGGTTCAATCAGAAACCTTGCCTCCCCAAAAAAAGCAACAACAGACAGTTGAAGTCAACCTCTGGCCACCCCCCCCATGACACACCCTGCACCCAAACAGCTAAAATTGAGCATTCATATGAGACACTGTTCATTTTCTACATGTGATCCATACTATTATTGTTCCTTTGGGGACTGAGGCACAGGAAGTAAATAACTCACTCATGTTCCCAGGTAGAATTTGCATTAAAATGCTAACCAACTTGGCTCTTGACTAGTAAACTATACTGTCTCTCTTATTATGAGCAAAACAATTTTTTTTGCATAACAAGGTGATATAGTTTGCTGAGTCAAAGCATAATTGATTTTCATCAATCTTCTTATGTTAAAAAAATAACTGAAAATTGAAAGGTTATTTCAGGGCTAGGATGGGCAATGTGGTAGGGGCCTGTAATCCCAGCACTTGGGAGGCTGAGGTAAGAGAATGATTCAAAGCCAATCTGGGTCCAGAGAGACCTTGAAAAAAAAGGAGAAAAAAGAAAAAGAAAACAAAGCACCGAGAGTGTAAGTCAAAGGGAACTAGGTCCCAAGTACAGCTGCAAGCCAGGCCTCCTGGACTGGGGCCACTCACATACCTCGGGGTCGTCTGTATAGTCGAACATCCTGAAGATGACCCTGGGCATCGGGTACACTGAGTCCTCCGTGTGAGGCGGGGGTGTGAAAGGAGGCAGGTTATGCTGTAGTGCTTCACAGAGGATGCTGTCAAAGGCAAGGTAGGGTCTTAGGATGTGCCTTTCCTGCCACCGGTCCTTTTTCAATTTCTGAATCTGGGCCCACAAGCAATCTAAATACTAAAAAGAGATTTTAATATTTAATATAAACATTTTGGCTAGACAGTCCAGAAAGTGTCTACTCTCTAAAATACAGGGCAAAGTAGACTAATATGGTATTTCATATGACAGAAAAGAATGGCATTAAGCTTTTGTTTTTACTTAAAAATTTTAAATTACATTAATGTGCCCACAATTGCCACAACGTGCACGCTGAAACCAGAGAACTTTTCAAAGGTGTTCCCTTCCACTGTGTGGTCTGGGGCTCTAACACAGGCTGCCTTTACCTACTGAGCAGTCTCACTCTCCATTTCTACTCTAGCAGCTTGCTTTGGGAAGCACATTCGGGGCCCCTATCTCTGCTGTTTTTAAAACTGAGTACTGAGACCTGAACGTGTCAAGTCTGTCAACACTGGCATTCTGAAAAGCAAGGGGCTGCTTCAATCACATTTTAACCCTCAATGCGGAAGACCCAGAGGGAATGAAGTCCTCACTGGAGATATTTAGAGACCTAGCTAAGGTATACAAATGCAAGTCTGAGCACTTTTAAAGATTGCAGTTTTACTTATTTGTGTGGCAGACGAGCCCTAGTGCACTTTTAGAGGTCAGAGGACAACTTGTAGGAATCACTTTCCTCCTTCTACCTGTGGGTCCTGGGAATTGAATTCGGGATGTCAGCGTTGGTGACTCAGTTTGGGCATGTTACAGAGACAAGAATCTACTCAAGAGTTGTGTGTATATCACTGGATGAAAATCAATTCACCTCTTCTTGTGGATGTGGTTTATCGGCAGTCCATACTTGTAACATGGGCACATGAGTCTTCTGGCGTCTTCTAAAGGTAAAAATGAAAATCTACACTTAGGCTTTAGAAACATAAAAGATATTCATTGGATAGCAACATTTTTGATGATGATCATCAAGATAATAGGCACATCTGTATCTCAAACACTGGTGACAGTGGGATTAATTGGTCAATCTGGAAGAGTATGTCTCTGGAAGGCAATGTGACGATTTCTGTCAAAATTTTAGTTGTTCTTAATCTTTACCCAACAATGTCATTCCTATGAATCCATATCCCCATAAATATACTTGCACATATTATATGTACACACATATTATATTACACATTATATACAATAATGTATAGTATATATACAATAATATTCCCTGATACTTATGAATGGTAGCAGGAGACAGCATAAGTTAAATATCCACAGAGAGGGGACTAATAAAGAGGAAAAAAAAAAAGAATACCATGCTGTTAACAAACCCAATCTGATGGAACCACATACTTTCATACAATAAATTCAAGTTCAAGAAAAACAAAACAAAACATGTGAAAAAGTATATATGCTGGATTATCATTTGTATAAAATCAAGTATATATATTTATATACACACAGAGACATATAAAGAAGTCTTATCTTTAGTTGTCATGTTTATTTGTACTGAACAAAGCAATTAATAATGGTATGACAAAATCAATCTGTGAAAGCTAAAGGAATACACAACCATTATCACCATCATGCTGCAAAGTAATTAGGCATGTTTACTAACAAGGCTCATTATTTGATGGTATCTAACCAGATAGAGCAAGTTTTTACACTGGCATGGGAGAAGGCTGTGGCTTAGGATTAATGTGTATGATGAAATACTATGTCCCAGGGCAGTGCTCCTACTCCAAACACATTAGAACCCCATGTTTGAACCTCTTGCAATCAAGTCAGTAGCCTGGGCAGAGGTATAATTTTAGGTGCTGCAGGTGACCTTTAAGCGTGCAAACAATGGACACTAGTGGAGCTATCCTACCACAGCGCTCTATGCCTTTCACCACCATATAGGAAAGCTGCTCGGCAGACATACGACCAACGTCTTGCACTAGCAAAGCACTGAGATCTTAGTGAGTTATGCAGCAAAGGAATGAAATTTAACAGAGAAAAAGTTCAGCAAATTTACGGTTTTGTTTTGTTTTTTAAAAAAATGAAACTGAACTGGTGTTACTGCTAACAGAATTTAAGACATTTATCATACCATTTATCACTAAGACATTTATCCGTAGGATATCTTCATGCAAACAACAAAGAACCTGTGAGCTGTGAACTTACTTAAGATAACTTTCAGTGTTGGAGAAGATGCGGTCCATTTCTGCATCTTTCTTTTCATATAACTCTTTTCCAACCCAGGGCAAAGATGACAGAAATGCATACACATACCAATCCCGTCGCACCTGAAGAAAGTTTAAAAAGATAAGTTTTAAAAAATGCTAATTGTATTTATTTATTCATTATTCTTTCTTTCCAGTGTTAGGGATCAAACTCAAGGCCTTTTAGATGCTAGGCAAGCATTCTACAACCAAGCTATACAACTCCCCAACCCCATCTTTTTTTATTCAAAAATGCAATCCTGGGGAGGCTTTTTAATAAGGCTCAAATAAACTATCTGGCTCATCTAGAGGATTTCTAGTTATATAGCTCTAATCTTAAAATCATTTGAATTAATACAATGATGTCAAGAGAACCCACTAGGAAGCCAGTTGACTTGCCCTTCAGATATTAAGCATTATAGTGTGATAATCTGTTATTGTATTTTGTTTATTGCTGCTAAAGAGTTATCAGTGGGGGGAAAAATCTGGTATAGTGCTTCATGGAAAAGGTTCAACATAAAGGGTCTTACTTGAGGCACATCTTCTTCCTGAGTCACACTTACAAAATTCTCAAACATAGCAACCATAGATGGGGCAGCAATCACATGACAATTCACAAGATCAGATAGAAAACGGACCTGTGAGGGCAAAGGATATCTGCATTAAACCTAACAGTACTTCATAATAGTCATAAAAAACCTTGTAATGGTCTGCAAAATTAAAGCCCATGGCTATATTTAGCTTACTTTTTGTTTGCACAACCTGTGAGCCAAGAAGTCTCTAAATTTAATGCTTAAAACAAAACAATATTCACATAAAATAACATGAATTCAAATTTCAGTGCCCATAACCACACTTGCAGTGGAAGATAGTTCAAACCCATTCAGTTACTCATTGATCATGGTAGTTTTGTGGTATAATGGCAAAGTCGGGTAGTTGTGACATTGGATAGGAATCTGTGACTTTGTGGGTTTCTATGCTATGCTACATTAAGCACCCACCCAGACAGTCAAATATTCCAGTTATTCCATTCTACTGAAGTAGGTTGGTCTTTTTGTTTGGATGGGAATAATTTTCACTGAAATATAGAAATGGAAAATTTAAGTAAAGGAGATTTTTACTGGGTGTCCTCTGTGCCAGGGCTAAATAAACACTCTTCAAGGTACTGTTTAAGGGAATTTAACAGCTTATTTGAGGCAAACATAACTTCAATGACAAGGGACGACTCCTGCACCAAAAGATAAATTAACAAGTGTTCTTGGGACCAGTGACACTGGTCACAAGGGAAGTGTAGCAAGAAAACACCTGGGCAAGGTTAGAAAGGGTGAGCAAAGCCCCTCTGTGGGAAGCAGGGAAGGCATTCTTGGCAGAGGGTTGTGAAGTCATTTTATATAGCTGGAGGGTATACAGGGGACAAGAGAAAGCAACCAGACTGGGGCAATCACCAAAGATCAAGACTTTAATCTTAGATTCTAACAAATGTCCAAAGTTTTCTGAATGTCTTCAATAAAAAAGATCTTGATCACATGCTTTCCAAAATGTATGCATTTATTTATAGTAAATACTGGATTACTACCAATCTATGTATTAGGTATTAGTAAGACCTAATTCCATTTCCTTCTATTCAAGACACAAAAAGGTTCTGTGCTGCAGAAAGAACCCAAGAAGCAGAGGATGGGAGGAGTCTGTGAAATGTTATCCTCTGGACAGGACATGGCCACAGGACTCACAATCTCACAGCAGCTGCGAAAAACCTACCTAAGACTAGGCAGGTCAAGGTTCCTCACGAGGACAGAGCTCATGAGGCCCCACCCCTTCCTGTACTGGCAGTTAACACTTTCTGGAGAAGGAGGTATTTCTTGGTTGTGTAGCCATTAGTAAGGTGCTCATGCTCCAGTAAATAACCTCCCACACTCGTATAAAAGCAACTCTAAATTCTACTCAGTGAGTCACATGTGCAAAAAGACATCAAAGCAGAAAGGGGACTAGAAAGGGTACAGCAAGAGATGGGGAAAAGAAGATAACGGGGGACCAATGTGACTAGATAAGTTAAATACATATATGAAATTGTTAAGAAAAAAAAGAAGATAAAGGTTCTCATATTCATTCCCTGCAGCCCAATGAATCATTTTGTGTATCAGAATTTTAAGACCACCCACTATAAAACCAGGATGGAAGTGAAGTTTTTAGCCAGTAACCAACAGGAGCAGAGCCTAACAAAGGCCACTCTGGTGCTATTATTACCGAAGATGGAGTCAAAGGCAGAGACTTTGGATGGACAAATGTCAAGTAAGGATGCAGCTAACAACACAAGAAAGTTACAAACTGTGCTAGAGGCCATGGGACAAAGAAGAGAATTTAGGAGATAGGATTGAGAGGGGTTGGAGATATGTAAGGAGGCAAAGAAAAGCTAAAAATTAATGTAGATTTCTGGATGGTTTGTCCAGCAGATAGTGGCCCCTGTGAACGAGCTGGTGAGTAGACAAGAGAGGGGGATGAATAACAGATGGATTTCGGGACTTGCAAGGACAAAAGCTCTGGGCTCTATTTGGGATACAGGTTTAGAACTCAGGAAAAAGGTTGGGGTGGAAGATAGTTATAAATTTGGGGGGCCCCAAAATAAACTTGGTTTATGCAGCTTTGAGAGTGAATAAGAATGATTCAGAAGAAAAACTTAAATAGAAGACAGAATCATTGTAACACAAACATGTAAGGAATAAAAGATGACAACTCAGTGAAAGAAAGAGAAGACTCAAAGACCGGAGCCATGCTGATATCATTACTGTTATTAATAGCCGGTCTTCAAACAGCTGTGCTGTAGAGATCAAGAGATAAGAGAATAACATGGAATAACATGGGAATCCTATGCTGCAAGGAAGGGGACTAAGTGCAAAGTCAACATAAGCACTGCATGGAGCAGTAAGTCAACAGCTTCCCAAGGAACAGCTACAAGCTCATCAAGGACCAGAACTGAGGACCAGGGAGTGATTAATTGGCCGTAGCTTCTTTTCTCCCCTTTAACACTAATTTATAACACACACACACACACACACACACACACACAATATTAAACTTACCAAATATACAGCTTCATTATAGTTATTTGCTTTTAGTGATTCTTTAAGTTGGCGAATCATAGCTTCTACAAATTCTCCACCAAAGTTGTAATTTCTGGCATTCAGCAGTCCAACTAACGTTGTATAAATTGTCAACTTCTCAGGTAACAGACGTGCACTGATTTGAGAACCCATACAAGACAACCCCAAAACAAAGGTTTTATATTAAGCTGTTGAATTGTATATGAAGCTTTTAACATCAAATAACTTTGAAACACAATTACTTTTAACTGTTTTGAAAATGATTTCAGAAAAGGCATATGTGTCACTGAAAAGAATGCAGACATAGATCCCAATATTTTTCATTTTAGTTAGTCCAAGAGTTAAGGAACAGTTACTTGTGAAGTTATCACACCAAAATTAACACAACTAGTGCTAGACCAGTTTTTTTTCAAATATATTGAGTGGAAATAACAATTCCACTGAAAATGGTTTCTATGGTAACATCAGAAGTGTTCTGTGAAACAGATTCTTTAATGCAGAATCACTAAGGGGGAACTGAGCATTGGGAGTTTCTAAATTTAGCTAATCAAGTGCCATGGGATGAGAATTCTGCTTGGAGAAACATTATTGGATTGCTTATAAAAGATAAAGAATTAAATCAGTTTTAAACAAAGTTCCTGTAAGAAATGCTTAACATGGTATGTTAACATAGTTGAGGACAGCTTGATGGCTCAGCAGGTTAAGGCTCTTGCCAACCTGACTTTAGCCCCAGGGCCCACATGGTAGAAGAGAGAACTGATTCCTCTAAGTGTTCTATGAGTTCCACACACTGAGGCACATGTGCACCCACATGTGCACCCACACACAAAATAAATAAATAAAAAGGATAGTAAAGGTAAGCCTAAAAAGAAGTCAACGTCACTTCCTAATAAAAGGAAACAGTACTAATGACAATTTTGTGGAGAATTCTCTCATATTGTTCCCCTCAGGTACACTGCTGAGTACAGGGGAGGATTTAGGACTTCAAAAAATACTCGTATTGAAAATAAGCCATGGTCCCTAAGGTTTTCTCCAAGTAAAAATATTGAAAAGGACACTGCCAATCAATACCAGCCCAGCCTTACACAAACAAGCATGGCTTCCAACAGTTTCCCTTAGCATAAGAAGTCTGTAATATATAGTATCCAACAGAGGGCATCTATGGCTGACTATAATAAAATGATAGTTTTCATAGTTTCTTAGTTCAGAAATACATTTTCCTGAATTGACTGGATTCCTTTGAAAATTGAAAACAAAATTTAAATATGGGTCTAGAGAACTCCACAGTTAAGAGAACTTGTTCTTGCAGAGGACTCAAGTTGGGATTCCTAGCATCCATGTGGTGACTCAGAACTGCCTATAACTCCAGTTCCAGGGTACCCAAAGCCCTCTTCTGACCTCCATAGTCACAGACACACATGTGCAAAACACTCATACACAAAAAATAAATCTTTTAAAAAAAAATTTAACTATTAAAAGTTACAATGGAATCTTCTTTGTATATTTTTAAATTAAAAATAAGCTGTAAACATTTAACAATTATTTTTAAATTACTGAAATGGTAACTATAGCATTGAGGACAATTATGCCCATTAAAAGGTTCAAAAGCACCTTTAGTATGCAGGGAAGGCTATTCACTTGATTTATAAGTTTTCCAATATATTTGGTCTTACTGGTAAAAAACAAACAAACAAAAAAAACCACACCCAAACTAAACAAAACAAAAAAACAAAAATAAAACCAACTCAACTCTACTTTAAACATCCAACTGTGTATTCCTTGGTTGGGGGAAAGGGTCTCTAACTGAAAGACATCTACTTTCTCATTTATTTTCTGAGTTAAAAAATTAACTCAGATGATTTTAAAATCCTAAGAAATAAAACATATGAAAACCAGAGCTGGAGAGATGGCTCAGGGGTTAAGAGCTGTTTTTCCAGAGGACCCAAGTTCAATTCCGAGCACCCACATGGCAGCTCATAACTGTCTGTAACTCTAGTTCCAGGGGATCTGACACCCTCACACAGACATGCATGCAGGCAAAACACCAACACACATTAAAAAACAAACAAACAAAAAACAACAACAACAAAAAATATGAAAACCACTTCATTTTAGTTCTGTCTATCCCTTTAAAAAAGTAAGTTCAGCAAAGGGCCAAAGAGGAACATTTCATGACCACGAGTTTCAGGACAGAAGGGAGGCTAGTGACATGTAATGTAAGCACATCCTCTGCACATTTCCCAAAGCACATAAGAGTAGATAATACATTATCACCTGGATCCACAAATCTTTTACATACATACACTGTACAAAGAAGCCTTAAGATCTTGCTCTTGTAGTTAGGAAGGTCAGCTTCCAAAACACCAGCCAAGCTTTCTAGATTGCTCTCCAAAGAGCAGGCACTCTGCAGAGGACATCACATTAATGATCTGTTAGCACTCAAGTAATCAGTGAATTAAAGTTAAAATTCCTACATGACCATAAAAACATTAAGGCCTTCCATAAGGCACTCTAATTCTGTGGGGAAGAAAATAAGAACTAAAGACAATTTCATGGAGAATTCCCTTAGCATCAATCAATTCCAGTAGTTACTGTTGATTAGAAACAATTCCAGGAAGAGTCAATGAAATCTTCAATATAGTCTAAGCAGAATGTGCATCCCAAGTGTGAGCACAGCATGGCTGTGTTCTACCTCTCTCACTAATAACCCATTACTGTCTCAGGCATCCAAGTCTGCTTCAGGTCATCTATACTGTGGACTATGCCCAGTCTATTGTAAGGTTTATCTAATGAAATGACTTCTAAAAATCCTTAATGATCTGAATCCCAGGAGCTGCAAAACACATTCACATTGGGATACAGATGTGGAGTAATAATACAAGCTTTGTCTATAACTTACATTACCCAGTACAACTTCAGAAATTAATCAAAGCTGTCAGTCACAACCCTAGCCCGTGGACTTGGTGCATACCTTCTCTCCTATTCTGCATATTAAAGATTCCAAATGATCTTCAGTTTTATTTGCGTCAGAGGTCTTCCTCCTTTTGTGAGGTTGTCCACCTATTTCAGCAACATTAAAAAAAAAGCAACTATTACACAATGTTACATGATGAATCTACTAACAAAATCTGTCACCTTCTTTGCCTCTAATCTCTTTTCCATCAGGTTGTGTTTTTTAGAGTAGCTCCAACCATCATGTTTTAACTAGGCTAGGTACCTGATCAATTTCTATCTTGCATTCTTTTAAAGATTTATCTGTGTGTACGTGAATGGATGCACACATATGTACAGGTCCCCATGCCAGTCTTCCACCACACTGTTCCTTCAAGGCAAGGTCTCTCCCGAACCTGCAGCTCACTTTTCTTAGCTAGGATGATAGCCAGCAAATCCTAGTGATCCTCTTGTCTCCACTCCGGCTTGAAGCTGGGGCTAAAGGCATATACTGCATGCTTATCCTCTGAGAGTGCTGAGACCCAAATTCCAGTTCTCATGATTGTGTACTATGTAATAAATGCTTTTAAGTGTCGAGTTGCCTCTCCAGACCCAGTCTGTCTGTCTGTCTGTCTGTCTCTCTCTCTCTCTCTCTCCATATATCCCCCCCACACACAATTTAAATCTCTTTTATCATTTTATGTGTACAAATGTTGGGATTCATGTATAACTGTATACTACTTGTATGCTTGGAGCCCGTGGAGGCCAGAAGAGGGCATCATACCCCCTTAACTAGTCTTAAGAACTTCTGTAAGACACAATGTGAATGCTGGGAATTAAACCCAGGTTCTCAAGAAGAACAGCCAGTGCACTTAACTACTGAGCCATCTTTCCAATGCCTCACACTGTCCCTATTATTAAGGTCACTATAAACAATAATGTCAGGAGGAATTTTTTTTTTCAGTTAAATTTTATATAAACAGTATCCAGGGAGCTATGACTGTTTCTGTGGATACACTGGAATGGCATCCACATACGAAACACCTGGAATCTGAATACTGCTGCTCCTGTTCTTTTAACTTGCTTACTGACCCTCAGTTGTTGGTTCCTATACTTTACAGTATCAACAGTACTTGTTAATGTGACGAGGTAACTAAATTACTGCATAAACTGGTGAAATAAGGATGCAAAAACGAGTTAAAGCCTTTGGAAATTTCTGATTTAAAATATGACCCTAAACATTAACAGTGCCGATGCTGAGAAACTGCTTCAGAATGCATAATGCACCAACTGTGTTCTTCATTATTATTCAGAACCAGATTTTAGGTGAGGTTCGGAGACTAGCTAGTGAAAAAGTAGCTGAATGAGAGCAGCTGTTTCTGAACGGTACCAAACTCTTCCCTCCTTTCTGGCCATCTACTACACTAATCCTTTATCACATGCCACTGCTGTGGATATCGCTCTGTGTAAATAAAGTTCTGATTGGCCAGTGGCTAGGCAGGAAGTATAGGCGGGACAAGAGAGAAGAGAATTCTGGGAAGGAGAAGGCTGGAGAGAGACACCGCCAGCCGCCACCATGAAAAGCAACATGTAAAGACACCAGTAAGCCACAAGCCATGTGGCAAAGTATAGACTAACAGAAATGGGTTAATTTAAGATAGAAAAGGTAGATAACAAGAAGCCTGCCATAGCCATATGAGACTGGCGGGTAAGAGAGATTTGTCCTGACTGGGCCAGGCAGAAAAACTCTAACTACAAATGGCGCCCAACGTGGGGCAAGAGTTTCCACCTAAAACCTGAGAAAAAAGATTCTAAGACGGAGCTAAAAACAGCTTCCTAGTTGTCTTTCTTAAGTTAGCGGCAGCCTGCCATTTTGAGCTTCTATGGTGGGTTTCTGGCATGTGCGTCTGACCTGCAGTGTGGCAGGAATGAGGAGTCTACAAGCGGCACTTTACTCTGCTGCGTGGTAGATTTAGCCTTTGCTAATTTAAAAAAAAAAAAAAAGTTTCTGGGCTATGCACTACTTTGATAGAACTGCTTCTGATAATTGATGGTACACATGGCTCCAGACCCAGAGCTGGCGGTAAACTAAACCACCGCCATGTTGGAAAGCTGAGGTGGGCGGAGCCAGCAGCCACAGTAGCGTTTCAGTCTTACAAAGATGGATATTACACAGAGAATCTGGTTTGTCTTGTCTTTGGGATTTTTAACCACAAAAAAAGATTTGATCATAAAAACTGTTGAGTTAAACAAATATGTAAATTTTAAAGGTACCTTGACTTCAAAATTTGGATATAAGGATATGTTGCTTTGAAAAAGAGTCCTCTGCTTTTGTTTCCACAGAAAGCCAGAGGCTATGGATTTGTTCCAGATTAAGATATATCAAGTTTGATCAGCCAAGACCACCAAAAAGGTCTCTAATGACACCATGACCCAGATGATCTGACATCCAAAATGGTTTCAAGACAACTGACTCAGAGGTTCACCCTAATGGACTACTCTATAATCCTAAAATTTTCTTTGTATCCCCATAAGATACAGCGCCCCCCTCCAACAAAAAGTAATAAAAAAAACTACGCCCACATTCCCAAAATTATCAAGCTGGCTTTGGAGATGAAATTGGCTCACTCCTTCTCTAAACCCAGACATATTGCTAAAAAAAAAGGTTAAGAGATTCTTGTGTCTCAAATCAAAAGAGCCCTCTGGTGCAGGACAGAGAAAAACCACTATTTTATTTTAAACAGGTTGATTATAAATGCAATCTCTTTCTAAAGATAAAAAGGGGATATGATATAAATATGATAGGATAAAAGGGTAGATTAATAAACTTACTTCTAAAGAGCAACAACTCATTTAAAATGTTTTACATTGGTATAGATTTTAGTCAATTGATACAAACTTAAAGGTAATTTTGTTATACTGTGTGTATATTTCTATTCATGATTAAGGTATTATATTTGTATAGCTCATTTTAAATTGAAATGGATAATAAAAATTGATTAATAATTAGTCATCTATGATAATCATATTCATAGCCATGTTAGTTAAGTCTTCTAGATATACATAAAGATATTTCAGATAGATAGGTAATCTTCAAATACTTCAAAGACCTACAAAATATGGCATTTAAAATACTTTTAAAATTTAGACTTTCTGGACAGTGAGACATGTCTGTTCCTGGCAGCACCGATTTACTTCAGAGAGGAGGATGGGCATTAAAGACACTTCATATGGAGTTTATCTTCACCTTGGCAAAAATAGCCATTTGGACAAGAAACTATTCTTGCCTAGACTGCTTGATCAAGTGGACATGCAGGACCCATAGAAAGGTGACCACTAAACTTTGCTTGACAAAATGGTCCTTCAGGTTCCTGCTTCACAGAGGAAACTGCCAGACATTCTACAGGACACTGAGAGAAGTGACAGAGAGACTCTAGCCCTGTGGGCTGAAGACAAATGCCCCAACTTTACAAAGGAACATTAGGTGACTGTCCAGGCTGCCAGCTGTCTCTGTCTACTCTTGCAAGACTCCTGAAAAAT
The DNA here is from genome assembly GCF_903995425.1 of Onychomys torridus. NCBI lineage: Eukaryota > Metazoa > Chordata > Mammalia > Rodentia > Cricetidae > Onychomys > Onychomys torridus. Next base: position 66,886,340 of record NC_050444.1, on the reverse strand, counting down.
GTTTACATCCTTCTCCCGGTTCTCAGGTAATATTATATCCTTGTGAGTTCTTTGATGTGGTTGAAGGCTAGATAGTTACAATTTCCTCAGTTATGATAAAAGATAAGTTAGATATAAAAGCTTAGACTCACAAATATAAGATAGATAGGATATCTTCTTTAATATTGTAACTGTAATTCTTGCTTGATAATTGTTTTGTTATATGTAACTGTACTATGTAAAAGTTAAAACCTTCCTTTAAAAAAAAAGAAAAGGGGAAGTGTTGTGGATATCGCTCTGTGTAAGTAAAGTTCTGATTGGCCAGTGGCCAGGCAGGAAGTATAGGCGGGACAAGAGAGAAGAGAATTCTGGGAAGGAGAAGGCTGGGGAGAGACACCGCCAGCCGCTGCCATGAAAAGCAACATGTAAAGACACTGGTAAGCCACACGCCATGTGGCAAAGTATAGACTAACAGAAATGGGTTAATTTAAGATAGAAAAGGTAGATAACAAGAAGCCTGCCACAGCCATACAGTTTCTAAACAATATAAGTTTCTGTGTGCTTTCTTGGTTGGGTCTGAGCGACTGTGGGACTAGCGGGTGAGAGAGATTTGTCCTGACTGGGCCAGGCAGGAAACTCTAACTACATGCCACGGCCTCCTAATTCGACAGTTAGCTTGCTCCAGTTTGCAGCCATTTCTGTCTTCAGAACCCTTCCAGGCCCTCTTGTAAGCCTGACGCACAGAAGACACTGCTTTGGGGAGGCAAGGCAGGTTTGCTAAAGAAAACAGAAAATACAGGCACACAGTCACCTCTCTGAACTGTAAACCTCCGTGTCGCTGTGGCTGTTCAGCCAAGGTTTCTTTGGAGAAACGGGGAAGGCTGAAAGTACTACAGTAAGAGGCACTCTTTTTTCTGTCTTTTTTCTTTGTTTGGTTTTTCCAGACAGGGTTTCTCTGTGTAGCTTTGCGCCTTTCCTGGAACTCACTCTGTTGCCCAGGCTGGCCTCGAACCCAGAGGTCTGCCTGCCTCTGCCTCCCGAGTGCTGGGATTAAAGGCGTGTGCCACCACCTGGCAAGAGGCGCTCTTCTTACCCGGTACTTGAGAGGATATCAAAGGTGCATATGAGTGCTACAGATTACAATCTGAACCTAGGGGCAGTAACAAGACACTGAACTCAGCAGAGTCTGGGTGAGAACACAGAAGCAAAATGCAGCACCTTCATTAAGAATACTTTTTTAGGAGGCTGGGGAGATGACTTGGTGAGTAAGAATACTTGCTACACAAGCATGAAGAACCAAGTTTGATCCTTAGTACCTGCATCAAAAAAGCTAACACATGCCTGGTATTGTGGCCTTTAAACCCACCACTAGGGAGGCAGAGGCAGGTGGATCACTGTGAGTTTGAGGCCAGACTGGTCTACATACAGAGTTCCAGGACAGCCAGGGCAAAATAGTGAGTCCCTGTGCTGGCTAATTTTATGTCAACTGGACACAGGCTAGATTCATTTGAGAGAAGAGAATTCCAACTGAGAAAATGCATCCATAAGATTGGGCAGTAGGCAAGCATATTTTGTTAATTAGTGATTGATGGGGGAGGGTGGTGCCATCCCTGGGCTGGTGGTCCTGGGTTCTAAAAAAGCAGGCTGAGCAAACCATGGGGAGCAAGCCAGTAAGCAGTACTCCTCTATGGACTTTGCGTCAGCTCTTGCCTCCAAATTCCTGCTCCATTTGAGTTCCTCTCCTGACTTCCCTCAGTGATGGACTGTCCCTGGAAGTATAAACTGAAGTAAAACTTTTCCTCTTGTTGTAGACAATATTTGTTTAACTATGTAAAGATGTGTTGCATTTGTTTATGCTGCATTTGTTTAATTATGCAAAGGTGTACTGCTGTTTCACCAAGCCTCCCTAAGGCACCTGATTGGTCTAATAAGAAGCTGAACAGCTAATAGCCAGGCAGAGGAGGGATAGGTGGGGCTCGTGGGCAGAGAGAAAAGGGGAGCCAGCTGGGGGCCCACAAGCTAGTTACGGAGGAAACACTAATGCAGAATGGACAGTACATAGATGAGGTAAGTGAGCTTCAGGGCAGCTTGATAGAAATGGGTTAATTTCAAGTAAGAAAGAAAAACTAAGAAACAAAACTAAGCTAAGGCTGAGCATTCATAATTAATAAGTCTCTGTATCATGGACAGGCAGTCCAAAAAAGCCAGCGACATCCTCCCCAAGTTGCTTTGGCCATGGTGTTTCATCACAGCAACAGTGACCCTAACTAGGACAGAAATTAGTACCAGGACAGTGGAGTATTGCTGTGACAGACCTGACCATGTGGTTTTTGCAAGGACTGTGGAAGGAATGTTGGGCCAGAAAAGTCATTAAGTGTTGAGAGCTCATGGGCTGTTCTGTAGGCACATGGAAGGTAAGGATGTGGAGAACAGTGCAGACAATGGGGGCTTGGCTTGTGAAGTTTCAGAGGGAAGCAAAGACTCTACTGGGCCATTTGTGTGAAGAATCTGTGGTATCTGGTCAGTTGGAGCTGAAGAGTTGGCTGTAACTAACAAGAGAACAGAACCATTGGAGTAACACCTTTGCTTTGCTGGGACAATGGACGCTGGTCAGCTGGGGCTGAAGAATCAGCTGTGATTAAGAAGAGACCAGCATCACTGAGGTGAAATCTTCTGGGAAGTGTTTTCTCAGTGTCAGCACATAAGCTGTGTTCCAGAGGTAGACAAAGTCCTGTCCTGAGCTGGCAGCCAAACTTGGTAGAGTAAGAGTCACCCAGATGGTACTAGTTTGGAATGCATAAAGAAGGGGTCATAGAGAGCAGCTTAGGCTTGGAACTCAGAGAGGCAAAGATGGGTCATTGGCAGCCTTCATAGTAGTTGAAGGCCCAGGATTAAAGGGGTTATGCAGAGAAGTTGAGGCTTGGCACTGTGAAGAGAGCCCAGAAAAGGCTATTATTGGCCAAAGAGCAGCCCAATTGCAGCAGAAAACACCAGCATTTCGGAGAGGCCAGTAACATAGTATGAGCATGGTATGACAGGAGCAGAGGTGGAGCAAGAGGAGACCCAAGATCCTTGGAGGAGCCCTGAAGATCATGAGTGGATCCCAGACATTGGACACTGAGTTATTTACACTGTTGGGAGTTTGCATTTGCTTTATTCAGATGTGACTGTGCCCAGGCTCTTCCCTCTTGGAATAAGAAAGTAGTTTATTTTTGATTTTAGAGGCACTCACAATTAAGAGACTAAGTTTTAAAATCTGAAGTGTTTGCATTGGTAAAGATTACTGGACTCTATCAGAGAAATGAAAATCAAACAGTCTATGTTGGAGAGGATGCGGAGCAAAGGGAACACTCCTCCACTGTTTGTGGGAATGCAAACTTGTACAACCACTGTGGAAATCAGTATGACGGTTTCTCAGAAAATTGGAAATCCATCTACCTCAAGACCCTGCTATACCATTCTTGGGCATATACCCAAGGAATGCTCAATCATACCACAAAGATACGTGCTCAACTATGTTCATAGCAGCATTATTTGTAATAGCCAGAACCTGAAAACAACCTAGATGCCCGACAACTGAAAAATGGATTAAGAAAATGTGGTACATATACACAATGGAGTACTACACAGCAGAGAAAAACAAAGACAGCATGAAATTTGCAGTTGAATGGATGGAACTATAAAATATCATCCTGAGTGAAGTAACCCAGACCAAGAAGGACAAGCATGGTATGTACTCACTTATACGTGGATACTAGATATAAAGCAAAGGACAATCAGACTCCAACCCACAGATCCAGGGAGGCTACATAGCAGGGGGGACCCTAGGATGACTGGGGCTTATAATAAGTTTTGGTTTTACTCAATCACTGGGCAAGCCTCAGTGAAACATTTCACTATTAGGATAAGAATTTGTACCCTATCAAGCTGATGATAGAAAAAAAATAAAATAAAATATAAAAAAAATAAATAAAATTAAAAAAAAAGATTATCGGACTCTCACTTATGTTTTATATCTGTGGTATTTATTAATTTGAGATCCTGGGGATGAACCAAAAAAGGAAAGGATATGTCTTAATTAAGTGAAGTATGTCAGATTGACAAGGGGGCCGGCTAATTTGCTGTCAACTTGACACAGGCTAGTCATCTGAGAGAAGGGAACCCCAACTGAGAAAATGTCTCCACACAGCTGGGCTGCAGACAAGCCTGTAGAGCATTTTGTTAATTAGGGATTGATGGGGGAGGGCCCCGCCCATGGCAGGTGGTGCCATCCCTGGGCTGGTTGGTAATCCTGCGTTTTATAAGAAAGCAGGCTGAGCCAGATATGGTGGAGCACACCTTGAATCCTAACATTTGCACGAGAGAGGGAGGTGGATCAGCTTGGTCTACACAGTGAGTTCCAGGACAGCCAGGGCTATGTAGAGACGCTGCCTAAAAAAAAAAGAAAAGAAAAAGAAAGCAGGCTGAGCAAACCATGGGGAGCAAGCCAGTAAGCAGCACTTCTCCATGGCCTCTGCATCAGCTCCCACCTCTAGGTCCTAACTTCTCTCAATGATGGACTGTTACCTGGAAGTATAAGCTGAAATAAACACTTTCTTCCCCAAGTTGCTTTGGTCACGGCATTTCATCACAGCAATTGTAACCCTAACTAGGCATTTCATCATAGCAATTGTAACCCTAACTAGGACACTTTTTTTTTTTTTTTTTTTTTAAAGACAAAGCCAGTACAGCCATGCAGGTACCCCTAGCCCCAGTACAATGGGAGGTAGAGACATGAGGACTGTTGGGGCTCACTGGTTAACCATGAGGGTGTGTTGCAGCTTCAGTCTAGTAAGTAAGGCAGAGAGTGATGGAGGAGGACACCCAATAGCCTCTACATGGCACACAGACCCATGTGCATATACAACATCCATACTGTCTAGGGAATGGGGGTGGCTCAGTGGGTAAAGTACCTGCTGAGCAACCATGAGGACCTGTCTGTCTAATTCCACTGTCTGTAACCTGAAGGTGGCAGAGAGCGTGGAAACAGGCAGATCCCTGAAGCTCCTTGATCAACTAGCCTAGTCAAATCCATGAGGAAAAAAAAATTAGCTGGAGTAAGGAAAAGGTAGATACCTTAGACCAGTGGTTCTCAGCCTGTGGATTGCAACCCCTTTGGGGGTTAAATGACCCCATAGGGGTTAAATATCAGATATCCTGCACATCAGATATTTACATTACGATTCCTAACAGTAGCAAAATTACAGTCATGAAGTAACAACAAAATAATTCTATGGTTGGGGTCACCACACGAGGAGCTGGATTAAAGATCACAGCATTAGGAAGGTTGAAAACCACTGCCCGAGACACTCTAAATAGATACTTTAGGCACTCTTTGGGCAATTAGCCGAACATTTTCATACCCTGAACAATAAAAGAGAAACAAGTCTATGGTGGCACCATAATCCAAAACAGGCTTTAAAACACAGCTATGTAAGTTTTACAACATATGTTAAGTTACATATTGCTATACACATTTAGCTAGTGCAGTGAAGAGACCTTGAATCACTCCTAGGGCTCTTAAGAAAACAAATAACAGCCTGGCAAGGTGGCACAGGCCTTTAATCCTGGCACTCTAGCAGCAAAAGCAGGTGAACCTCTGAGTTTGAAGCTAGCCTGGTCTACACAGCCAGTTCCAGAACACAGAGGGCTAAACAGGGAAACCAGGTGGTGGTGGTGGAATAACAGAACAAAACAAACAGACAAAAAAGCCAAACAAACAAACAAATAAACCAGCAAACAGACTAATTTTCCCACTGCAACACGAACCTAATGTTACCTGGATACATTGTACTATTTCCTATGCCCTTATTAGAATCAGATGTGTAATTTGGGTCCACAAAGTAGACAAAAGCAACACCATAAAAAGAAAAAGTAACAAAACCCAGCCAAGAAAAGTAATATACTTTGACTATAAACTTAAAACAAAAATTTAGGTTGATTAAAAATATCACCTCTGAAACAAAGTATACTACCCCTCAGCATAACAAACCTTTCACCTCTCTTCAATTTTTCTTTCTATAGTTAAGTTTAAAAACATCAGTCACAGTCTAAAAGATGAAGTGGAAGTAGATTAAATAGGCTTTCTGGACTTGAGACTAAGATTCTGAACGACCTAAATTCCTTCTTAAATAAAATACTTTTTTTTAACACTGATAAAATGTATATCCAACAGTTATTGAAGAGGTTCAGAGACAGTTTTAAGGAATCTACAACTGCCAGACATGGTGGTCCACACCTTAGGGGTTAATAGGGGCAGCCAACCTGGTCTATATAGCCAGGACATAGTGGTTTCAGCCTGGACTACATAGTTCCAGATAGCAGGACTACGTCGGCAGTCACACAGAGACCCTGTCTCAGAAAACAACAGAGTGTTTAAGACTTAGATTTGGTACTTTCCATTTAGGATAGCCCTTTCTGTATCTCTAAATAAATGACAGGAACTTTATTGATTAGCTATCTAATACTACCTCTGTGAATCTCCAATAGTACAGTTCTAACAAAAACATTTAAAATGGCCCAGTAAGGTAAGAAAGAGCCTCATCTAAACTCTCTGGTCTTATCTCTCATAACTTGTACCCCTACTTCCTCACTTCTACCAACAATGGCCTCTTTGCTGTTCTCTGAACATGACAAAAGCTCTAACCACATTACACTCATGGTTCCCTTTCAACCTCTGCTTTCTCAAACATCCATATGGCTTGTTCCTTACATTACTCAAGTCATAGGCCATCTGCAGGGAGGCCTTACCTGACCAGCTTGTCTCTCTTTGGTCCCTCTACCCTTTATCTTACTTCATTCCCCACAATCCTGTGATCATATGATGAACTACACTACACTTCATTGGGCTTGGTCTTGAACATGGAAAGGAGCCTCCACTGTTAATACTGTCTGCTACTGCAAGTAGTTAGGAAATTCTTTAGCAAGTCCTGATTATATTACATAGTTGTCCTTGGTATCCATGAGGCTCCAGCTCAGGCAGCAAAACTTGAGAATGCTAATGTCCCTTCTATAAAGTGATGCTGGCATTTACCCATAACCTGTGTATACTGTGATAATTTACACTATCTCTACATTACCTAATATAAGTGTTATGTGAATAGTTGTGACATTGTATCATTTAGGGAATAACCAGGGTGGAGGGGAGGTGCCTACATGTTCAGAATATTTTGTAACCAGATTGCTGAATTCAGAAGAGAGAATGAAGCTGCAGACGGCCAAGTATAAGAAAGTCAGAGTAGAGCTGACAATACCCAGAAATGCTTAGATCTATTTAATTGTGATTCCTTTAAAACCTCCAGCCACCTTGAAAACAGTCATCCATATTTTTTTAAATTGTAGATACTTCACTAAAAAGCATCACACTTTTTATTTAGGTCACTAAACTCTAACAGTGTATATTCCATATGTGTACTATTGGAGGAACTGTAAACAACCTTTCCACTACTGAATGATTTGCTAGACTGAATTTTGATTAAGAAATGCTTAATTTTACATCACGTTGTCCTATTTATTCTAAGGTTTCTGTAGCCAGACCCAACTGGGAAAATGATTTAGCTGCTAGCTAAAAAAGCCAACCACAAGCAAAAGTTATGCAAGCCTCCTAAACAAAAACAAGAGCTTTTCTATATATTTATATTCTAATTCTTCAGTTGGCTCTCCAGTGACATCTTCCCCTCACTTTAGGGGTACCCTGGAAGTAAGAGAAAGAATGAAGAAAAGAAGTGTAAGAAGATGAGCAAAGAGAATGGGAAGAACGAGAGATGAAGGCCAAGGACAAATTCTCAAATCCAAAGCAGATTATACACTAATCAAATACAAAGCAGCGAAAAACTTTATTTCCTGTATTCTGTACATGCATTACACAAGAAACCACCGTGTTTTAAAACACACACACACACACACACACCAAAAACAAACAAACAAAAAACCCCAAGCATACAGAGCAGTCATGCCGACCTGGTGGAGTGTGACTTGCACTCTGGGCACTGACAGACTAGGATACTCTCTCAGGTACTCCCTAGTTTCACTGTTAAAAATTGTGTCTGATTCTGCTCGATTGTCTTTATTTGTTTGTTTGTTTTTCGAGACAGGGTTTCTCTGTGTAGCTTTGGTGCCTGTCCTGGATCTCACTCTGTAGACCAGGCTGGCCTCGAACTCACAAAGATCCTCCTGGCTCTGCCACCCGGCTCTGCTTGATTGTCTTAACCTTCCAAGAGAGAAAGCTAATCAAATTACACTGCTTTTTTTTCTTTCTTTTATGATGTTGGTATTTATCTGTGTGTATCACTGAGACATTAACAGTTGATAAAATAAACATCATGAACTATCAGTGAGCACCGTATCTCATTTAACCCTCACAGAAACCAAAAGGCGTAATACTACTCCACATCATACACTCAGGTTTAAGGAAGTCATGTGATCCTGGCAAGCTCACATAGTAAACAGATTTAAACCCTGAGGTTCTAAAAGTCTTTCTTGCTTTAACCATAAACACTCTTTGAAGAGTAATTCAATAAAATATCAATAGCTCCAAGTTCCACTCTTGTGTGTGCCCGTGTCCTTGAAGGGCAGAAACGGTGCAGAATTGAGCTTGTTTTTATGATGACAACAGAATGACTTCCTTGCCGGCGACTATCAAAGCCGACATGAGAAATACTAGTCTGCTCAGGTTAGTTTTCCTGCACTTTCTTATACAGAGGAATATGCTTAAGGTCAATCCAACGGAACAGCACGTGTCTGTTTATTAGTGACTCTGGGGTGTTGGTAAGACGCAAAAATTCTTTCCCTGAAGCTTAAAAGAGGGAAATCAATGGGTAACTTGTAGAGGAGTAGGGCTCAGACTGTAATTCATCCGACCTCTGTTAAAGCTGTGTTCTTTTCCTGCCTTCGCAGGGTCCTTTCCAGGTGCACCCTGGAGGGTTAAAACAAAAACACTGCTCCACTAGATCCCCGTCACTAACTAATTCTAAGGCATCAGACACACGTGCATTTCCATGCTCAGCAGTGAGTGATCAAGTTTTAAGTGTCGGCAGACACCAGGTCAGGTTCGCCCACGGGGTTCACCAGGCCTTCCTTCCCCATGACTGAAGGAGTTGGGGCAGGGGGAAGGCCGTCGCTTTCCTGAAGCCACCAGCCACACCCGAGCCGCGCCAGCCGCCTCCCTCTCCCGGGCCCCCAGAACCCTCCCGGGAAGAAAGGGCTGCCCATACGTTCCCTGGAGACCCGAGGACCAAAGCAACCCGGCCTCAGTTCTCACCCCGGCGCGGCGGCCAGACCGAGGGCACTTACCATCATTCTCGTAGCTGTGCCGCCTCCGCGACATACTGCTCGCGGGTGCGCAGCCGAGCTGAGCTGCGAGTGACCTGCAATACCAGAACCGTCGGGCTGCTGGCCGGCCGGTGCGCGGTCAGCGGCGAGGCGCGCGGACAGGCCGGCGCGCAGGCGCACTCGCCCACGACGCCTGCCGGAAGCGCAAGCGGAGAAGCACCGAGTGGGCTCCGAGGCGGAGGGCCCGCGTCTGCACGTTCACGCGCGGCCGCCTCCTCCCGCCTTCCACCCTGAGGCCTTCCAAATGGCCAGCTAAATTATCCCAGCCCGGACGATCCCGCCTCAGCTTTGCACCGGCCCCGCGGTGTTTTTCCCGGCGGCCCCTGCGCCGACGGCTTTAGAGACTTCCGGAGCGAAGTGACGTCCCAGGGACTTTCTGCGCACGCGCGCGTCGGGGGCGTGGGCTCGCGGGCGGGGAGCAGCGCCAAGTTGGTGAAGGGAGACCCAGGAAAGGCCTAGGATCGGCGGGTATGTGTTCTCGCTCTCGCCGCCCGGCCGTAGCTGCCTCGGGAGACCTGGGCGGGGAGGGAGGGGAAACCATTCCCCAGCGGTAGGGAAGTTAGGCCCGCCTGGCCGAACCTGCTCATGGTCGTTTTACCGCCCACCTCTTCCAGCTGACGGATGAGGACGCCGCAGATAATCGATCGATCTGGTTTCAATTGTTCTTCTGTCCCTCTGCACGTGTACAGTATGTGGACGCCCTCTGCCCTGATGTCTTTGATGGGCACCCAACTGCCTTGTCCATGGTCTGGCCGAAACTCTTCCTTCGGTCTTACCGGTTTCAGTAAAAGGCCGTTTTTGCCGTTTGCCTAATCCACGAGTTTAGGGAGGAATCATTAGCTCCTTCACTTCCTGTGTAACAGTTTATCCACAAACACTGCCCCTGCACTTTGAGAGCAAGTCCATTAATCAAACTTATTACTACTATGTTTAAAACTCTGCGCGGACTTAAAAAATATGAATATTTTATGGTTGTGCCGGGGTGTGCAGAAGCTTATGGAGGCCAGAAGAGGGCATCAGATCCCCTGGAACTGGAGTTTCAGGCCCTTATGAGCTGCCATGTGGGTGCTGGGGTGGGACGACCAGAATCATAGGTCCTTTACAAGAGCAGTTAAGCGCTCTTAACCCCTGAGCCATCTTTCCGGCCCTACTTTTTTCTTTTTAAAGAATGTCTTTTATTTGTTCTTTTCATCTATCCATACACGTAAACAATCTATCTTGATCATATACCCACCAACTCTCCGGGAATTTCCATTGCAAACTCCAAACTATGGCTTCTTGGTTTCTGTGTGTGTGAACCACCATGTTCTCCTGATAAGTCCAGCTTGTTCACATTTTAGGAATCAAGACTTACTGTTTCCTTTACCTGATGGTCTCTGCTCTGAAATCTACCTGACTGACCATCAGATGCCTACAGAGTTATTTCTCTGACTCTTCAATTCTTGCTTTATTTCATTCAACAAGTACTATATTGGATTAATTAACATTTGTCGCCTTCTGTATACAAGACGGTGTTCAGGAGAGTGAAGCTGCGTGGTGGTGAACCAGAGGAAGGCTTTGGTCTTTTGGTGCTGAAGTCCTAAACGGCCCTTTCAGGATGATGACAGGCACTGTAGTCTGACATAATAGCGGAAGAAGACTGGTACAAGTTGGGATCAGAGAGGAAGGCACCGATTATCTGAGTAGGCTGAGACTTTGGAAAAGTCCTCGAGAAGGTAGTTAAGCATCAGTAATTCAGGCAAGAAATGCTGGAGCCTTGCACTGGGGTGATGGTGAATGAGGTTCCGCTGGATGGCTGACTTTAAAAGAAGGCAAAGGTTAGGGTCTGGTATGGTGGCACCTTGTTCTGGAAGTAGAGACAAGAGAATCTCAAATTCAAGGTTACTAGGGGTTCAAGGCCAGCCTGTACTACTCAGCAAGTCTCAAAGAAAAAATTAATTTGAAAAATAGGTGCTGGCAAAGAGGGCCTAGCAGTTACCTGCTTACACACCTGCCGCAGCAGCCTGATGATATGAGTTTGATCCCTGGAACCTGTATAAATGTGGAAGGAGGGAACTGACTCCTCAAAGTTGTCCTCTCTCTTGCACATTCCTGGCAGGTGCTAGGCTCAAGTAGACACAAAGTAGATAAAATACAACTAAAAAGAAAACAGTTTATTGGTTATAGTGTATCCATTTCGGTGAGATTTGACCACAGTAGCAATTTTGAAATTTTGACTCTGAGATTTGAGAACAAAAGAAACAAAGCCATAGTATCACTGGTATTGGTTGATTTGGGATGTACATAAGTGCTTTCCTTCTATTATTCACCCAGCATTTTTCACATGGCTTGCTTCCTAATTCATGTTTCTTTGAAAATGCTATTGCTACAGAAAGGCTTTTCCTACCCGTTTATGTATAAAGAGCCCTTTCACCTGCCTCCTTACTCTGCTTATTTTTCTTTAAAATATTAAATTTAAAACGACTTTTAAAAATCAACTTACTGGCTTATCTTTCCCACTAGATTGTAAACTTTAGAGGACAGACTTTTTCCTGTTGCATTACTGCTCTGTCCCCAATGTGTAGAGGGTGCTCGGCCAAGTATACTTGTCACATCAATACTGTCGAGTGAGCAAGTGAATGGGATGGCATGGGCTATGTGGCCACTGCTAATATGCATGATTGATTAGCTTCATGTTTGCTTCAACAAGTACCCAAAGAGTTGAGCATTGCATTTTCTATCTTCTGTCTCAGAAGATACCTGACTGAAAGGAATCTGCCCCACTGATCAATCCAGATGCCTTCTTCCACTTCACCAGATGAAGAAGATGGCCTGGAGACCTGCGTTTTAAAGTTTTCTGATCTGGATTTAAAAGAATCAAATCTTATTAACCCCAGCAACAATCTCAAAGCGGAGTTAGATGGCAATACAAAGAAGAAGTACTCATTTGCAAAGAAAAAGGTAAAATTGCTCTCAGTGTTTTCACGATCGTGTCTATACATACAGGAGTAGATTGTTGAGCTTGCCTTCTGCCTCACCGTGTGGTCCAGTCTGGCAGCATGTAGTTTTGGTGGAGTATTTGGGGATACTAGGTCCTGGACAGGAAGGATGGATTTCTTTGCTCACTCGGTTGTAGAAAGAATCCCAGGAACTGAGCACCAGAGTGTAAGGAGAACTGACAGGTAGTAAGGCAGCTGGCATCTGGTGAGGCTGTTACTGAACCCTGCTGATGGTGGGGAAAGAGTTTGGTCTCATCTCGCTAGCTCAGTGCTTTGAAGAAAGGACAGAGCATCGTAGGATGCTGCAAGGCTACTAAGAATACCATGACTGGGCTATAAAGAGGTGATATTGACGCCCTTCGTCAGTACCATGTATTTTGTTGTTGCTGAAACCATTGGCTGAAACTCCGTTTTCTTAAAAGCAGGGAACCAGAGGCGCACCAACAGGGAAATGGCTGGCTAATGAGCTGAGACCTGGCTTTCTGACCTTCAGCCTGGGGTTCTCTCAGGGAGCCTTCTTCTGGCTCTATGTCAGTGAAGAATAAATATTTCTGTAATTCCCAGCTGCCACCTTCCATCAGTCTCAGACAGGTTTCCTTGAAAATGAAATTCAGAGGTTACAGAGGTCCTTTACCAGTATTATTTTGCAGTAATTTCAAACTTACAGGAAAGTGAATTACAGAATTTTATAAATGATGCACACACTGGCCTTGTCCAGAGGCTCTGTTCATACTCATCACTTGTCTCAAATGCAGAAAGCTCACCTGGTTACATAGACTGAGCTGGTTCCAGGGCCCACTCCCTTGGCTTGGTTGCTGCATCTTAGCCCTTCTCTTTTGGCCATGTAGCCAAAGCTGACCCTGAACTTGTGCTTGCCTTCCTAGGGGCCTGAGTGCTCGGTCTTAAAACTAGAACACTACATTTTTCTCTCAAGTTCTAGTTGTTTTGTAGATGGGCCCTCAGTTTGGTTTTGACTCATATTCCTTCCGTGAGATTCAGAGATTCAGAGATTCCTTCCCTGGCTTTCTTAGGAAGACTATCCAGGAAGAAGTGCCCATTTACTTTGCCACATTCTCCTAGGTGCTCCTCAGTGCTGATGCTCCTGCTCCTGCCTGTGGTCATTTTAGTAATTGGCAGGAACTGTCTGCTAGGTTTCCTCACTGTAAAGTGTTTCCTCACTGTAAAGTATCCTTTTTCCCATTGAATTCATCAGTGGTTGGGAAGGGACTAGCAATGCCATCTCCTTTTCCTCTTGCCTGTCTTGAAGGATCAACTATATGGAACACTGAACGGTCCTAGCATGTCATTCCAGATGCCCCACCCTGCATACTCCAGGTCCGGTCTTCCACAAATTGAGGAAGGTCCATCAGTGGTGCACCTCACCTCTAACACAGCCCCACAACCCATGGAGAGGTGGATGGAGAGGACTGACTATTCTGTACAGTAGTTCTCTGACTTCCAAGTGTGTACCATGGCACGTGCCCCTCCCCCAATTCTAATATAAAGTTTAAAGCTTTTGAAAAAGGAAAACACACAACCCATATAAACTAGAAAATCAGAGAAAGTAGGAACAATTCAGCCTTAGTACTAAGAAAAATATGCAAATAAAAATAAAGTAGCATTTATCTTGCTTTTTGGGGGAATAATATTTAAAATATTGACAGTAAGAAATTGAGTGCCAATTAGATTTAGGCCGTTCATCTGCTTTGTAGTTGGGAGCATACACTGACTGACACAAGAGTATGGTTTCAAACCTGATGCTTTTTGATCCGCCCGTTTTCTTCTAGACACCTATCCTAAATGGATAAGTGATGAAAGGGCATCCGCCCCTGCCAGTTCTTGTGCTTACAACTGTAGATATTGGGGCCCCCAATGGGTTTCAGTTGGTAACTAAGAGTTTTGTGTTGAACTTTTAACAATGACCATAGATAATTTTTAGGAAGGCCCTGTGATACTCAGCTGTAGCCGCCATCCTGCAGTTTCGAGGGGGAAGGTGATGCAGAGAAGTCAAGTCCCAGCAGCACTGCAGTTAGTTCCTGGGCACAGCCAGGCCCGATGTATTCCTCCTTCTTTCCCAGTGCACCAAGGTGTCACTAGGGCCACACCGCCTCAGCCGTTCTGGCCAGGGCTTTCACAGGTGTCAGGGACAGTTCTCCATGAAAAGCTTCATACTAAATGGGAAAACTACTGAATTGCCATGGTAAATAGTACTCCATAAGTTTATTTTCCTTTTGAAAAGCAACACTGTCTGCTACTTGCAGTGTGCTACTTACTAATATTTACCTGACATTCAGACCCTTCAGAATAGTCTCTAAAATGAGTTAAAACATTTGAATATTTTTGAAGTTCTTGTTATTTTTGCTAAATAATCAGGAGTGTCCCAGAAAGAGGAATATATACTCCTTCTGATAGTATATTTTGCTGTTTTATTTTGCCTATTGCAGAGTCAAGGCATCTTATAGAAGACTTTATATATAGGTAATAATTAGTAATAACTGTAATAGGAACTTTAATAGATAGCCACAAACTATTACTAGAGTAACACAGTTATAAACAACTATCTAATATATTAAGTGATGTGTTACAGAGAAAAGTTAGAGAAGATTAAAGAGATTTCAGCTTGTTCTCAGACTTACGATTGTCAGAAAAAGTCCTTGTTCGTCATAGGTGAGATTTGAAGATGTGAAGAATGATAAACCATACAGATAGTGGAGGGAGAAGAATCCTGTGCAAAGGCTGTAGGTAGTACAGAAACCTGCATGCTATGTTTGAGCCAAAGCCAAGAGGCTGAAACGGGATGGGGTAGGAGCAGTGGAAGGAACCAGGTTATTGGGGACTTCTAGAGAATAGGAAGAGAGCCTCTGGGGAATTTAGAGCAGTGGAGTGATACCTGGTCTAGGTTTTTGTTCATATTTTTTGTTGGTTTGTCGTTGTTTTAAGATAGGGTTTCTCTGTGTAACCCTGACTGTCCTAGAACTTGCTCTGTGAACCAGGCTGGCCTGGAACTCAGAGATCCACATGTCACCATGCCTGGCTTGATCTAGATTTTAAAAGAAGCATTTCAACTGAATGGAAAATAAATGGTGATAAGTATGGAAAGAGGGAGGCTAAGAAGCTATTATAATAATCCTTGGATCAGTGGAATGGTAGCCAAGGGAGAAATGGTTAGATTTTGGGTGTATTTGGAAGTCATATTGATGGATTAGATGTAGGATGTGGAGGAAAAGACTTGGAAATGTTCTAATAATGTTTTCTATTTACTTTTGGAAGCAGTCTCACTTTGTAGCCTTTGCTGGCCTTGAATTTACAGAGATCAGTTTGCCTCTGATAGGATTAAAGGTGTACACTACCCTTTGCTTTTGTTATGTATGTGTTGATACCTTGCTCTGTGTTCCTCTCATTTGTCTTGTAGAAATTCCTAATGTATTAATTGTGGTGGCCAAGGCTCCAGGAACAAATGGCCTCACCTGTAGTGGATAGAGCACATTAGAAGTTTGCACTTGGGAGATGGGAGATGAGGCATCTTCAGTAACACACAGGTTGCAAGAACCCAGACTGGTGTTACCTCTGCTGGCCTCAGCACATTTCTGAGAGAGAGGGGGGAGAGAGAGAGAGACAGAGAGAGAACGAACAGAGGAGTTGTCATGTGTCACTCCCATTGGGAACAGTGGTACAGCCTTAATTGCAAAGGCTAGTTTCCCAGGAAGAAAGGAAAATGGATTTTGGTGGCTGAAATGTAAGAGATTGTTACTTTAGAACAATCTTGCCAGTTTCCTGAGGGGTACTCATCTGCTTTGGGCTGTAATTGCCTTAAGCACCTGCTTTAAAGAATGGACATCTTTTCAGTTAGATCAGATTTGGTGACTTAGGAAAGAAGACTGCTCCAGACACCAGGCTGAGCATAAGCCAAGCTGGGAGGGCAGAGGTGATTAAGGAACAGTGAATAGACTGCTTCGTTTGAACGAAGATTGTAAAAGAAATAGTAAACGATGAGGCTCGAAGCAGGATGGGGAAACATTCAGGAGTCATTGTGTTTCTGTTCTGTACTAGACAAGGACATAATTCTATTACATGCTTAACATTTATGTACTTCTTTGATTTACTTTTTCCAAGTAGAAGTTTGGACTGAATAACTTCCTCACATTTGTTTTCAAAGGTAAATAGCAGGGCCAATATTTACAACTAAGTGGAAACATGAAAATAGAAAATCTTATATCCAAAAAGTAAAGAAATGGCATTTAGTGGGAGTGCCACAGACTGATGTTAGATAAGGCCTCTGCAGTGAACTCTGAGTGTTGAGAAGGGTTGACAGAGCAGCTGTTCTCAACTTGGGAGTGGCACACCAGCTATCCTGCATTTAGATATGTAGAGTATGACTTATCACTAGCAAAATTACACTTATGAAGTAGCAATGAAATAATTTTAAGGTTGGGGTCACCACAACATGAAGAACTATTAAAGGATCACAGCATTAGGAATGTTGAGACTACTGTCTAAAGGAATCAGAGTAACATCACACCTCAGGGAACAGTGTGGAGAAGGACTCTCTGGAAGGTGGAAGCAGTAAGGTGTCCAGGTTTGCACATGTCCTTGACATGTGCAGAAGAGCATGGATGTTGAAGGCTTGGGTGTGGAAGGCTAGGGTATGAAGCCATACCTTACCACTCCAATGTCAGTGTATGGGTTGCTGAAAGCAATATAAGCCCATGCTCTTGCTCCTGGAATTCTTCGTAGACTGGCAGGATGACAAACTAGAACCACCACCCCCCCCAAAAAAAAAAAAGTAATATAAGAGATTGAGTGAAACTTGTTACCTGAAACCTAAGGCTGTTAAATAATGGTGTAGTTTGAAATGTGAATTGCAGGCCTTTGCCCTTTTGGTCAGAACCAAAGAAGTTCCAGCACCTTCTTTCGAAGTTAAAGGAAAATGGTGGAGATGCTGTCAGCAGCTATTTGCAGACCAGACCAGCATCCACAGACATGTGGCAACACAGCATGCAGAAGAAGTGTGCCAGCAGACTGCTTCTGTTCTGAAGCAGCTAACTGCAGCACTGAGTGCCTCGCAGAGTCGTACAGCCGCAGACAGAAAGAGCCCTCCGAAAGACTGTCTTCCTCCTAGTCAGGAAGTGTCTGCTTGGCTCCCCGATGTAAGCCACATTAGCCCTGATGAGCTAAGCAGGTACGTTTTTTTTATTCTGTGTTTGGTTTGCTTTTAAAATACTTCCAACCACAACAATAAACTACAGTTAACCCACAAAAATGGGCACACTGAGAAAGAGCAACCGTGGCAAATACAGGTGACATGGTGAAGCAACCAGAATGCTTAGTCATTGCTGGTGAGGGTAGAGATGGCCCCACCACTCTAGAAAAGAGTTTGGCAGGTTCTTTTAAAATTCAGACATCTTCCCAGTGATCCATTCCTGGGTATATAACAAACAGAAATAAAAACATATGCCCACAAAAGCCTAAACATGAATGTTTGTGGCAGTTTTATTCATAGTAACAAAATATTAGAAACAACCCATTATTTTGTCTGCTAAATAAAAATCAACTAGTATATTTTTAAATGATAGAGACTCAAGAAATGGTTCATTGGAGGCAATGCTTACCATGTGCATATGAGGACCTCAGTTTGAATTCCCAGGATCCATGTAAAGCATGGTAGTGCTTATGGGCAATCCTAATACTCCTACAGCAAAATGGAAGGCAGGGACAGAATCCCCAAAAGCTCACAGGCCAGCAAGCATTGGGTACACAGCAGTAAAGAACAACAGACCTGTCTTAAACAAGGTGGAAGGTGAGGACTGATACCCAAGATTGTCTTCCAACTACCACATACACATTGTGGCACCCATGTGCCTGCCTGCATTCACATGTGGACACATTCATATCATATACACACATCATACACACAGAGAGATTAAAATAATAAAAATAATTTAAAAGTGGAAACAACTGTAGATAGCAATAGTAGGAGCATGAAAGGATGGATGCAGTCTTGTTAGAACATGGTACATTGCCTCACACCTTTAATCCCAGCACTTGGGAGGCAGAGGCAGAGGCAGGCAGATCTCTGTGAGTTCAAGGCCAACCTGGCCTACGGATCGAGTTCCAGGATAGCCAGGGCTACACAGAAAAACAAAAACACAAAAAAAATAAAACCAAAAAGGAACATTGTGCAGTAAGAGCCATGGACAGTGGATAGCACAGGACTGTGCCTGAATGGTTTGTCAGATCTTTATGCTGAGAGACCAGAAGCCACACACAGAGTGCATAGAGGGCAAAGCCAATTTGCTTTCTAAGGGTTTGAATGGGAACATAATGTTTGAATTTATTGTAAGTTATACTTAGATTTAAAATGTCTAATAAATGGAGTAGGTAAGAATCAGACAGGCTTGTTTGATCCAGGTACTGATGAATTCAGAACTATGCATCCAGACAGACAAACCATTCATCAAGATTACTGGGAAGGGCTTGGAGAGATGGCTCAGTGGTTAAGAGAACTGGCTACTTTTCCATGGGGTGCAGGTTTGATTCCCAGCACACACTGCGTGGCCCACAACTGTCTGTAACTCAAAGGGATCTGATGCACTCTTCTGGCTTCTGTGGGCACTGCATGCACATTGTACACATACATGTAGGCAAAACACCAGACACATAAAAATAGTAAATGCATAAAATGTTTTTAAAAGATTATTGGAGAATACCATACTCAACATACTGGATTTTCAGAATCCAAACTTTTCCTTTGCTTTAAATTGTTTAAGTCTAGTTTCAAACTATATTACTCTCTTCTCCTAAGGTACTGATGTCTTAGTGATTTAGTGCTTCTGTGTGAGCATGCTGACATAGAAAGGTTTGTCTTGTATGGCCAATAATAACATGACTTGGACAGATGTGGTGGCGTACACCTTTAATCCCAGCACTTGGAAGGCAGAGGCAGGTGGATCTCTGTGAGTTTGAGGCCAGCCAACCTGGGTCTACAAAGCAAATTCCAAGATATCTAGGGCTGCTACGCAGAGAAATCCTGTCTTGAATCCCCTCGAAAAAATAAAAAATACCTTGTCTCATAGGTCAGTGGATTATATGGGAAAAAAAGGAAGTAAACCTTTTTCATGGTGAGCCAGTGAAACTAGATGCTGCCTCCTGATTGAGGATAAGCCACAGTGGGCTCATTTCCAGCTTGCCTATAAAGGGTTAATAATGTCCGTCTCTTGGGGGTGAGTGGTGAGTGAGGACAGTAGAGCAGATTTGCTTTTTGTAATGTAAGAGGTCCAGTGCAGATGCTGTCCTATGTGGAGAAAATTTGACAGAGGAGTGCTCCTCTGTTAGAAGTGCAAGAACACAGGCACAATGGCTCCATCTTTGTGTTCTCCCATTTCTGCCTGGGTTTATTGGGAACTGTGGCCTCCTTGTGACTCAGGTGCTCCTGCCCTCTGACTTCCCTTTTGTAGTGGCCAGGGTGACAAGGACGGGGAGGTACTCCTGTATTACTGCTACTGTGACTTGGAGGACCCCCACGGGATCTGTGCCTGGCAGACAGCTCTGTGCCAGCTCCTGCACCTCACAGGCAAGGTAAGCCCTGCTGCACACGTGCCCTGCACAGCCTCATCCTGTCCCCTTCCTCCTGGACTGCAGGAGCTCTGCTCTTTGTGGAAGTCTTCTCTCCAGGTTCTCAGAACAAGGGAAATCCTGCCTGGCATTCTAGTGACGTAGTAAACAGCTGCTGATGTGTTATTTTATAGACCAGGAGTCAGTCAACTATACATAACGGGCCAATAGTCAATATTTCAGGCTTTGTTAACAAACGAACAAACCTACTCCTTGCTCTTGCAGGCCGAACCATTCCTGGGAGGCACCTAAAGGAGTGGGATGGCCGTGTCCCGACACATCTGTCCGCTGACAGTTTGCTGAGGGCTGAGACAGGGGCATGCTCTGAACCCAGAGCCTCCGCATGGAGGTTTGATCTAAGTAGCGCCTTTGTTTGCCTAGAATCAGGTCTTTTACCACCTCAGGTACTGACGTTTGTACCTCCTTCCCTCTACGAGGCCCTCCCCTCCTTGGCATGTGCATGCCTCCTCAGAGCGCTGCTCTACTCCAGTGCTGTTTCCTCATAAGTATAGTGTGAAGTGTCCTCACTCCTCTCGGCCTTTGCTGTTGCTCAAAGACCTTATTAGGGTCTGAAAGTAGAACCTGTCTCCTCAGCATACAGGCCGCATGCTGTGTTCTCAGTGCTGGAGCAAGTGTGTAGCAGGCACTCTGTAAGGATCGGAGACTGGGAATAAAGGAAAGACTGCATGTTCATAGCATATCCACGAGTGTGTGTGTAAAGATGAGAGGAAGCATATTCCCAGATGGTAACATTCATCTCTGCATGAGAGGATATGTATTAATTTTATTTATTAATTAGTTTATTAAATTAATATTTAAATGTTTAGATTAACATTAATTAATTATTAATAATTTAATAAGCATTTTGTGAAATGCCGTTTGTGGTTTATTCTCCATTTATATATCTATTAAATAATTTTCAGTTTTTAAATCTAAAGGAAGTGCAGTAGAAACCTTCTGAGGGCCCCAGTTACTAATAAACTAATAGGTCAGTGACATTTTTCATGCTCATGTTGTTTGAGAAGTATTGGTCCACTCACCCCATTCAGTTCATCACCACACCTGCCCTATAGTGTTGCTCACATTGTAGATGGTCTTAATAAAAAACCCGGTACCAGAGATTGGGGTAAAAGCTGAAAGATCAGAGAAGCAGAACAAGAGAACAAGCCACAGCCACCACCTGTTACCTCACCAACTCCATGAATCCTCTAACAGATCCTCTGAATCCCCCCCCCCCCAAAGGTCTCAGCTGAACTGCCTTAGTCCCTGATTCCTCACGCCTTATATCCCTTTCTCTGCCCTGCTGTCACATCCTGGGATTAAAGGTGTGTGTGTGCTTCCCAGTACTAGGATTAAAGGTGTGTGCCATCACTGCCTGGCTCTGTTTCCAGTGTGGCCTTGAACTCACAGAGATCCAGTTGGATTTCTGCCTCCCAAGAGTGATAGGATTAAGGGTGCGTGCCACCACTGTCTGGCCTCTATGTCTAATCTAGTGGCTGGCTCTGTCCTCTGATCCTCAGGCCAGTTTATTAGGGTACACAATCTATCACCACACTGCAATGTCCCTCGACTCCACTTACTTCTTTTTTCTACTTGGACCACCCTAGACCAAGCTGCCACTCCGTCTTGTCCAGACTAGCCTCCAGTTCCTAGCTGTCACCCGCCATTTAGTCTGCTCTCCATGCAGCAGCCGGGATGATCTCGCTAGAGCAGCTCCAGCAGCGCTGGGTGGGCTAGACCACCCCTAACAGCCTCCGCTGCTGCAGGCCTGGGGCCCTTGGGCTTGCCACTCTGCACACTCCAGCTGTGCCCGTCAGTTTCTTGGGTTTCTTGGGACCTACCAAGATTTATTTTGTTTGCCTCTTTTCTAGACAATTCTCTTCAAGGAGCACTCCCACACCCACCCTGTGTCCCTAGTCTAATTTGCTGAGGCTTAGGTTATCAATTTTAATGAAACTTTCTCTGAAACCCTTTCTGCCCTCCCGCCTGAATGCATTTTCCTCAGTGTACCCTCCAGGGGCATCCATGACACTTTCCATAGCTTCTATTTCTGACTCTTTGCATCTTGACCTGTGAGCTGGTGCGGGGAGTAGGGGACTTTACTGTTCAACAACTGTATCTCTAATATCTAGCACATAGTTTTGAAAACTGGTAAGTATTTGTATTCTGAATATATATCACCATCTCTGTTCAGTGAACTTTCTCAACAAGAAAGATGAATGTTCATACAAAATGTACAGAATTATGAAATCAGTCTTATTTTGGTTTAAAGCTAGGTGTGGTGGTACATTTTTGTAATCTCATCACTCAAGAGGCTGAGGCAGGAGGATTGCTGCAATTTCAAGAGCAAGCTAGGCTACATACAGAGAAAAAAAATGTCTCTTGGTCCAGGAGGCCTTTTCTTTTGGGCCCAGCCTGTGGCACCCTAGCAGCGAGCAATCCCGCCCACCAGGCGGCAGCAGTTTCCTGGATCTCAGATCCAAAATTTCTGGACGTCTAAGACTTGGCCAGTTTAATGAGATACTTTAGTGCTGTGCTTTGACAATATTGGTTCTTAGGTAAGGAAAGGAGAACCTCAGTGGTCCTTGCTGTACATCATATGACCTCAAGAAATTTGAGAATGAACTGTGGAAATGGCTTAACAGTTAAGAATACTTACTGCTCTTGCCGAGGACCTGGGTTCAATTCTCAGCACCCACAGAGCAGCTCACAGCAGTCGATATAACTGGAGTTTCAGGGGAGCCAGTGCCCTTTTCTGACTTTCACAGGCTCCTGAACACATTTGTGCAAATACATACATGCAGGCATACACACGTACACATGGATTAACTGATAAAACGTGAGGGGATACATTCAGACTGGAAAGGACAAATGATAAGATTTGAATCCTATGACAGTTGAGTCACGGATCTACTACTCTCCAGTTCTTTGATTTCTCTGCAGCCGCGGCTGCCATTTTCTTGTCTGTGGACTGGAGATTCGAATGTGGAGCTCTGTCTCAGCAGGTGCTCCACAGTGCTAACGGTTGCTTGTCTCAGTTTCTTACTGACAGGGCCTTTCACCAAAGAGCATCTCTGCTAGATACTGCACGTCTCCTGAGGGAGTTTAGAAGTGACTGTCCTAGGCAGTGGATGTGCATGGCATGCATTTGGTTCCTGAGATGAAAATGAAAGAGGAAAGAACTTGCCCCCCTACCCAGAAACAGTCACATAAAAATGTGCATTCATCCTTGCCTCCTTCGGACTGTTTTCAGATGGATTTCCTGACTTGCTGCTCAAGGCTGTCTTGCTTTGTTGTCTCCTGTTAGTCGGGGATAGGTACGGTGGCCTGTAGAACAGAGGTGGCTTGTGCACTCTGCTTCCCTGGCTCCCATGTAGACCATGCCCCCCTGGATTGCAGTCCTCTTTGGTTTTTGATGGTTTTTCAAGACAAGGTTTCTCTGTGTAGCCTTGGCTGTCCTGGAACTCGCTCTGTAGACCAGGCTGGCTTCAAACTCAGAGATCCTCCTGCCTCTGCCTCCTGAGCACTGGGAAAAGGTGTGCTCTAGCACGCCCAGCTGCAGCTCTCTTTCTCAGGGAGTCTGTGGGAATCAGGATACTTCTCTGGGTAGTTCGCAGTCAGCTGGCATTGGCTTGGCACATGACCTAAGAGTTGGATCAAGTAAGACAACAACTCATTTGTCTCTCTGGACCCTGAAAATGAGCAGCCATTTATAACTTTCAAATCTGGCTGCATGTATGTGTGACTAGTGCTGACAGTTCTGGGCCTTGATTGAAGCCCTTGTCTCCATGATGTCCCAGCTGGCATTTTCTAGCACCTTGCTCTGAGGTGGCGCCTTATAAAGTTGCTCCATCTTAAACTCACCCACAGAATCTTACTCTCTTAGGACAACCAGCTGTGCAGGCCTCCAGCTTGCCCTAGACAAGCTTTCATGTGCCATTCCCAATGAAGTGTTTCAAAGGCAGTTTCAGATTAAAGAAGCCAGAAAATCCTAGATGTGGGTACACATGCATTTACTCAGTGGGTACTGAGCCCACCATGTGGCAGGCATTGATACAGACACAGGGTACATGAGTGAACAAAACATAACTAGAATTACAGCCTATAGGTTTGGGATGGTGGCTTTCCTTCAGCCTCCACGCAGAGGTGACATGTGCATCCCACTACCAGATAAGTTCCCTCTTTAGAACTGGGGTAAAGTCTCTGAAGTGAGCTTTTTTTTTTTTAATTCACTTTGGCATTGTCGTATCTGTGAAAGTAGCATGGAGACATCAAAGTTGAAGCTTCTTGGGCCACCTGCGAGGAAGTGGTGGAGCTCATCTTCTTCCCTAGCCTCTGGAAGCTCTGTCTACAGCCTGGCTTTAGACTCATCTCAGAATCCCCTTTGTGACTGGACAGTTGGAGCTCTGAAACAAGTAGTCTTTCCAGAGGTCTCGGTCCCGTGTTCTTGTTTGGCATTGAATTCCTTAGCTGACCAGTGGGTCCCGCTGCTTCAGAGGGACACGTGCTGTCTTGTAAGAGCCTCTGCTCTTCCTGGTATGCTCATTGACATGAAAGGGACCTTTAGTCTGTCCTGGGAAGACAACCAAGCTAAGACAGCACTCTCCTTACCATCCTGTGTCTCAGATCCGGATCGCTACTGAAGGAATCAATGGAACTGTTGGAGGAAGTAAAGGGGCCACCAGACTCTATGTGGAAGCCATGCTTTCTTGCCCATTGTTTAAGGATTGCCTGTGTGAGGAAGATTTTAAGGTAAGAGAAGTAGGAAATGAACTAAAGCTCCAGCAGTCTGCTGGTGTGGGTCACTGAAGAGTGCACACAGAGCCAGACAACCCTTCCCTTTGAGTTCCAAGGTGGTGCAGTAAAACAGGCCTGCTTGTCATTGTTTGCACTAAGTGACCATGGCACCTCGCTGAATCAGTCGGTACCCTTCCTGTAAGGATGCTGCAGTTAAACAAGCTGGGATCTGAAACCTGGGTGTTTTGACTGGAGGGACTCTTTGGCAGATCTCTGTGGTGGACTATGGTTTCAGTAAACTAAGTTGAAGCTGACCCCACATGAGACAAAAGCTGTGGCTCTTTGAGCAGAGGTGCTGTGTCTCAGTCCTTCAGGCTTCAGCACAGTGAGTGGTGAGCTGGCAGGACACCTTGATATTTCCCAAGCTGTCATTGCTCCCCAACCAAAGCTGGCGTGCAATTACGTCAGTGACTCAGTAGTGCTGACTTACATGTACAGAGCCCTACAAACATAATGTTCCTGCATGTGGAAGTGGCACAGTGAACATTTATTAACATGTTGAATTTTCTGGAACATTCTGGATCATAGCTTTATCTCCATTGACAGTTCCTTTTTACCCCTAATTTGAGGTTTAAAATTTCAGCTATCACACTATAAAACAGACCATAATTTTTATATTTGGCACTTGTCTTTAGTTGGCAGTGAGACAATAAACTCTGTCTCGTTTCTCCTTGGCTAGAGCAGCAAAGGAGGTGCTCACTGCTTCCCGGAATTGCGAGTCGGTGTGTTTGAAGAGATCGTGCCTATGGGGATCAGCCCCAGCCATATCTCCTACAAGAACCCTGGTATGCTCATGTTGTAAAGAATTGTGCTTTTTGTCATAGAGATCAAACATAATAGACACATAAGAAAGTCAGACATTGATCAGTAGAAACCAGTAGATCTTCTCTCTAAAATAGCCATCGGGCAGCTAACTGTCTATCCAGGATTTGAACTGGCTTCTGTGGTGCTTATGGTAACTAAAGGCTCACCTTTAGACCCGTAGCACATTTTTCTCAGTGATGGTTTGGCAAGAAGTTGTTTCATCTTTCCAGAGAGAGCAGTTTGAAAGCGGTGTGGTTATTACTTGCAAATAGTTCATCAGCAGAAAGAGCATGTGGGCTTTTGTCACGGTAAGCAAATAGCTTTCAAAACCAAAGCTGTGCTCTAGAACATTCAATCCCTGTTTCCCTGTGCTTACTATAGATGACTGAAAGACATTTGTTTGGTGGGGATTTTTGGTTTTGTTTTACTTTTTACCATGAAAGTTTCCAAACGTTAACTAGAGTAGGGGAAATAATAGAATGAATTTCCATATGCTTACCATGCAGCCTCAGCAGCTCTCATTCATGGCAAACTCTCCTCTGACCCCACTCCTTTCTCTCACCCCAGATCCCTTTAAAGAGACTCTCTGGGTCATGTTATTTCACTCATAAATATTTCAGGAGATAGCTCTAAAAGAAAGGTTAACAGTTAAGTTTTACTATTAACCATGTCTAAAACATTTTAGCAGTAATTACTTAATAAATACCTGGTCAGTGAATTCCCAGTTGTGTCATGAATTCTGAAGTTTCTATTAGGATTAAATACGAGGAGCTAAGACTGGGTAAAGCGCTGGTCACTCAAGTGTGTCACAGTGTGTCCACCTGTAACCCCAGAGCCCCTGCTGTGAGATGGGGAGCAGAAACGGGACTCTCAGAGAGTCACCAGCAGCTGACACACAGCAGTCCCTTGCAGACAAGATGGAAGGTAAACACTCATGCCTGAGCTTGTCCTCTGACCTCCACACAAATAAAACAGATTTAAGTAACCTCTCTTCAGCAAGGAAAAAATGTCTTTAAGCTTGTACATTCAGCTGTGCAGATTGGCTTTCAAGGATCTTAGCCCTTTGGCTTGTGGAGATTCTCAGAGTCTGGATAGTGTTAACTGTGCCCTGTGGGGTAGTCCTCAGCTGACTGTATCTCCTGGAGACACACTTGTATTTGTTTGTGTGAGTGTGTGTGTATGGGCTTGTGAGCTGCAGCGAGCATGTGAAAGTCAGAGGATAACTCGTGAGGCCTGGTTCTCTCCTTCCATCATGGGGTTCTGGGGGTAAAACTCAGATCATGAGGTGTGAAGGCAGTTCCTTTACCTACTGAGCCATCTTGCTTGCCCTGCAGATTAGTTCTGAAGGCACCCAATCATTTGTCTATAAAGTTCCCCAGTCCTGGAATAGTACTAATTACATCCCAGTAGGGTGGTCCTCTGTTCAGCTATCTCCCCTAGATTGCTATTGAGATTGAGAGTGACGGTTGAGTAGAAATATGAGAGCCACATAACATTGTTTTTCAGTTTCTAGTGTAAATAGGAATAGGTGGAATGAGCTTGCATAACATGGTTAACACGTCCAAAACATAGCAGTATGTATTGAATATAAAACTGTTAATAAGATTTACTTTTTCATGCTAAGTTCTTGAAACGCAGTATGTCGCACTTCCTGTCACCTTCCTCTGCTCAGGGAGTTGTCCATAGGGGACCAGCAGCATCTGTGCTAGGCAGCTCTGGGCCAGAACCTTGATCAGTTCAGGTCCAGTCCCTTTCTTTGCCTCCAGCTGGGTGACTGCTTCCAAGATAGTAGTGCCTTCCCTCACAGAACAAAGGGCCACCTGCCTCGAAGATAATAACTTTTCATAGGTAAACATCAAAAAGAAGGCCAAGAGTACGTGGGGGAGGGGGTAAGATCCAGGCACCTTGGAAATAGGCTCATGCATGAAGAGATAGGACCCAGGTAGGGGTGTGTCTGCTTGGTGTCTCCATCTTAGCAGGAGGTAGTATGACGACAGTATCTCTCCTTGGTGTGGCAGGACACTGTTTAGGAGCTGAGGGGAGGCTGGCCTGGGCTGCCTTCAGCTGAAGGAGGTGATTTAAAGAGATCTCTTGTCTATTTGGGCCCTCTCTGCCAGAAGAGCAGCAGCAGGGGACATATTTGGCTCCCTCAAGTTCCCTGCTGCAGGGAGAAGGCAAAGAGAATCCCCATGCTCCTCCTCCCAGTTTTGAAGCTCACTTTTGACATCACTGTTTTGGGACCCATGTAATAATGTGACATGGCCTGAATAGCACAGGCTCTGAGAGCTGGGAACCTAGACTGTGCTCAGGCACCCTTTGCTCTCTAGGTTTGGAGAACTGGTGATGGTTATTGGGGTTCCTGCCTAATACAGTGAGGCTCCTATGGTGCCATAGAGCTCTGAGTGGTGGATAACTGAGTCACAGAGGCCCCTACCCTGAAGTGTAATTATCCCACAATGCAATGTTCACTCTAAGTTCTTCACAGTGAGTCAGATGTCTGGGGATATTTCTCCTCTGAGAGTCTAAGGTGAAGGCTCCGCAGACTAGAATCTGTTCTCTCAGCCCTCTTGTGCTTTAAGACTCCTCCATTTCTTCTCTCCTGTCGTAGAGCTTTTCTGTCTCTCTCGCCCTCTTTTCCATGTGTGTTGTCAACCCCCCCCTTTTCTCTTATGCATGCACACATTTAGATATAGTCTTCTTACCCTTGTATCAAACACACACATGCTCTAACTTTCCCATAACACAGTGCTCTCAGCTACCTTGGCCTAAGCCAAGGTCTTAGCCTTGAATTTGGGGTCAACTTGGTTACTTGACAATTTGAAGGCTGTAGTGAATCCTGAGCATGTTGAAGCTCCTTTGTGGACATTGGACAGCAGGACACTCTTATTGGTGAAATTATTAAGGCCACTCCATGTAGTTAAAAGGGAGGTTTATTTTGTGGGGTAACTTACAAATGAAGGGATAGGTCACAGGGTCTGGGAAAGGTATGGCGCAGTCCGGAGGTGTTCTCTGGAGAACTCTGCTCAGTCTACCTCCAGCATCCAGGGTCCAGGAACTAAGAGAGACCTCTCCTCTTGATCCTAGGTCTTCCGCTTCCTCCCTCAGCCCCGCCTTGTGGGCGTGACCATTACCGAAGCCTCAGTGGGGGTTGGAACTTCCAGGTCAAAGCTACCCCCTACACCAACTCTCATTTCCTTACTCACTAGTGACCACACAGCACACAGTGTGCTGCACTCCACATAAATCCCCAAGCATCTGGTTTAAGAATAACCCCTTATTTCTCAACTGTCGGAGCTCTGTAGTCTCAGGTTAGAGCAGGAGATGGAGATGCCTGAGACGCTGAGATGTTTTGTCCTGATCATCAGATACTGTCATTCTTTGAATTGTAATTAGTGAAAAGAGGTTTAGGTGGGAAGAAGCAAAGTCTGCACTTAGTCAGGTTAGGACAGTTGTGATTTGATTTTCCTGTTGTTTTAATGTAATTGTCTTGGTTTTAGGAATCCATTTATCCCCTGGTGAATTTCATAAAGAAATAGAAAAGCTTTTATCGAAGGCAAATCAGGACCGAGGCGACACTGTCCTCCTGGACTGCAGAAACTTCTATGAAAGCAAGATAGTAAGTAAGAGCCAGAGCTGCGAGCCATGAAAGGCTGTGTGCCAGCGCAGCATAGTGTAAGCCCCGTGTAGAACCTTTAGCCACACCAGCCTCCTTCCTGTACTGGCAGCACCAGGGAAAACCCACGTCCTGAACTCCCGGTCTGTTGAGAAACTCTAAGGAAATACCAGTTCAAGACATATTGGTACATAAAATGATTTTGTTTCCCGTGAACCTCCTCTTGGCATGTGCCAGTGACCTTGTGAAAGCTGCCACTGTAACCCTGACCCTCCCCCTGGGGGATTTGTAAGAAGGGAACCCACAACCCTAGCCCTGTGTCTAGTTCCAGATCTTGAAGTTAAAGGGGGAGAGTGTGGGACGCAGACCTTGGTGGCAAATGCTCGTTACCCAGGTGGGGTGGTTACACGGAAAGAACCAGTTCCAGCAGGTACATTTTCTAATCATTTCCTTCTGTCCCTATGTTGTAGGGACGATTCCAGGGCTGCTTAGCACCAGACATCAGGAAATTCAGTTACTTCCCTAGCTACGTTGACAAAAACCTTGACATTTTCAGGCAGAAGAGGGTGCTGATGTACTGCACTGGAGGGCATCCGCTGCGAGCGGGGTTCTGCATACCTCAGAGCCAAGGTGAGCCACTGCAGGCCCAGCACACAGGGGTGAGGAGGACAGCTCCACCCTCACCAGCCTCCCCCCTCCCCCCCCACACACACACCCTGGCCGGCTGAAGGGTCCTCTTTACCCAGCACAGCTCCAGCATGGGGTTTGTAAGTGTAGCCCTGAGCTGCTGAAGTCTGCAGCACTTAGCAGACTCGTCAAGTACAAAGGAGCAAGCTTAGCTGAGTGCTCCCCTTCCTAATCCCTGTGCCTGATCCCGAGAAGAGCAAGTTCGGGAACATTACATGTCCCAACAGATGCCTTCCTATATTTGGGGCTAGCAAAAATAGTTAGGCTTCCAGGGTCTTAGAGGGTGAAGGGCCTGACTGCTGTCATCACCCATCCCCCAGGAGGCGAGGTCTAGCCAGGTGGTTCTTTGACCCTTTGGTCAGCATTTTCCACACCCTCAGGAGGCCATTGGGAGCCCTGGCTGCTGGGCACAGGTGGTGGATGCTCTGCTTGGGCATTCACCACCATGGAGCTGCTTCTAAAGTCTGTTTCTTTCAACATCTGAATGTGTTTTCTCTATCCAGGGAGTGTGTAAGGAAGTGTTTCAGCTCAAGGGTGGCATCCACAAGTACCTGGAAGAGTTCCCTGATGGTTTTTACAAAGGGAAGCTGTTTGTCTTTGATGAGCGGTTCGCCCTGGCCTACAACAGTTCTGTGGTATCAGGTAGGGCAGCCCAGGTCCAGGTC
The DNA here is from genome assembly GCF_903995425.1 of Onychomys torridus. Classification (NCBI taxonomy): domain Eukaryota; kingdom Metazoa; phylum Chordata; class Mammalia; order Rodentia; family Cricetidae; genus Onychomys; species Onychomys torridus. The sequence continues at coordinate 66,855,837 of NC_050444.1, read as the reverse complement.
CAGAGCCCACATTCTATCAGGTCAGAATCATTCACCATTCTGGACGCACTACCCAGGAAAGGCATTCCAGGACTGTCACCTGAACCTAACATGGGGAAGTGAAGGTCACTGGGCCACTGTTTTGTTTCCCAGCAGCTGGAGATGCAGGAATGAAACAGGCATTGATGGTCCTGGCCATGCCATATACTGGGTAGGCAAGTGCTTTAAAATGCAGACAGTGGACAAGGTGTGGCAGACGTACTGGGCCTCTGCCTCCAGTGGAATTCCCAGCACTGCCACATCCACTGCTGGTGCTGTAGTAACTCAGCAGGCATCGCACTTGTCAGTTTCACAGTGGACGTAGGTAGGCCTCCCACTGACTCCCACTGACTCCCGTATCTCATGTTACAAGTAACATAGCTCTTGCTGTGTCACACATTTGCAAGATTTTTTGCTACTGTATTTCTATACAATTGGTTTCCATTGTCATGCTGTGCATTTGATTTTATTCATTTAAAATTATTCTTTGTAGACAGGGTCCATAGTCATGGCCAGGCTACCAGATAATCCACAGAAGCAGCAGAGTGGAATCAGGTGGTCAGTGAACACAACTGCACATTGGAGGGCTTGTCTGCTGTCCTACCAGGGACGCACAGCAGCTGCTTGCACACCCTTGACCAAGGACTGCTGCTCTTCTCTGCGGGGAAAGTCCTTCTCATCAGCTGAGCTGCAGCTTGAGGAGGACACAACGGAGCCAGGAGGGAGGAAAGGGACACCTGCTTACACAGCCAGATAGCCAAATCAACCCTGGCAATTGACGGGATGACAGATGGCGCAGCCAGAGCGCCCCCGTGTCCCTGAGTGCACATGAGCGAGGGGAGAAGGCAAGAGCAGGAGCAGGGCCGTGAGGGTAGCTGGTGCAGCAGGTCATTAGTTTGCCTGCAGTGCTGGGCCAGACAGTTAGGAAAAGGAGGAGCAGTCCCCCAGAAAGTCAGTTGCCGTGGATACTGCAGTTCAGTGGTATCTGAATGAAAAGTCATAGTGTATCTACGTATGTGCTCGTGTACATTCCACAAGGCATGTGTGGAGGTCAGAGGAAAACCACAGGAGTCGGCTCCCCACCATGATGATCCTGGGGGTCGAACTCAGGTCATCTGTCATTCTTGGTAATGCTTTTATCAAAGCACTGAGGAGCCATCTTGCCTGCCTACCTTACTGATCTTTTTACTCATTATGATGGCCTGATATTTGTCTTATTTAAAACCTCAGATTACAAGTAGAAAATAAATTAGGAGCCAGGTGGTGGTGGCGCACACCTTTAATCCCAGCACTTGGGAGGCAAAAGCAGGCAGATCTCAGTAAGTTCGAGGCCAGCCTGGGTAACAAAGTGAGTTCCAGGACAGCTAGGGCTGTTATACAGTGAAACCCTGTCTCGAAGAACCGAAAAAGAGAGAAAGAAAGAAAACAAATTGGGGATTTTATAGAGGAAATACCTGCAGGACCGAGTGTCTGCATGTGACTGTGCACGTGACAAAGGTCAAAGGTAGCGTAGCCAAGCAAGGGGACTGTGCTGTTTTCAAAGGCCTCAAGTGGGCCAGGAAGTACAGGCTGAAGAGGAAGATAAGGAGCAGCTCAGGAGTTGGGTGGTCAATGTCGAGGCAACGAACGGCCTTTGGTGGTGGCCTGGGGTGGACAGTTGTGCATTTACAAGTTGGATATCAGGTGGGGTCATCTGTACTCAGGTATATAGTCCCCCTGGAAAGGGGGCTTATCTCAGGGAGAGACCATGTAGCGATGGGTAATAAGCTGGTTTTAGAAGTGCTCACGAGAAAGAGATGAGCCTGTTTTCTGGATGGAAAAAAGAATAATGGATGGGTGAAGGTGAGTCAAAACATAGTTTCCAGAAGCCTCGCCACACTGACCCCCAACAGAGGCCTTTCCCTTTCTTAGAAGATAGGAGTACTTTTTTTTTTTTTTTTTTTTGGTCTATTTGTTCCTAATTCGGAGACAGGGTCTTACTGTGCATGTAGCCCAGGCCGGCCTTGAATTTGTAATCTTCCTGTCTCAGCCTTCCAAGTGTTGGGGTTATAGTTGATGCCACCCCGCCTGACTTGGAAACATTCCCTTGGACCACAAGAGTATACTAGATTCTAGTGAACTCAGGGTTGTATTTATTGTATTTAGGAATTGGATAAGTTCGTTCTCTCTGTGTGTGTGTGTATGTGTGTGTGTGTGAGGCGGAGGAGAAGGGGGGGAGAGGGAGAGAGAATAATAAGACTCTTTCTTCCCTAGAATGTTCATACTGTGGAGCCCCGTGGGACCAATATAAACTCTGTTCTACTCCCCAATGCCGCCAGCTAGTTTTGACCTGTTCTGCTTGTCAAGGACAAGGACTCACAGCCTGTTGTGTCACGTGTCAAGACAAAGGGGGCAGGCAGGCTTCAGGCCCCACCCAGGACAGTTTTAAAGAAGAATGTGAGTGTACAGCCCGGAGGCCACGCATCCCACAGGAGCAGTGTGCATGAGTCCCTGTGAACCTGGAGCCAGGGCCTGATGCTGGTGAGGCTGAGTGGCATCTTCAGCATTCCATAAGCTTCACAATATAGGCTTAAGTGGCCATGTGAATTGTCAAGGGGACTTCCATGTTGGTCACTGCCACCATAGCAGATGGCCACAGGCAGAGGGGACAGGGAGTCCAGTGTTGGCTACCTAATCTACCCGTTTTGATTCAGGAGATACTAGAGCCTGGAAAGAAGGTGACTATTGTGGGATCCCAAGGATGTTGAGGGGGGAGCCTTGAGCTTGGTGCCTGTGCCATGTCTTCTCTGCCGTGTGGCTAGGTAGTAGGCATTGCTCTTGCCAGAAACCTTTTCACCCCGGGTATGGACTCTTCAACCAGGTCAGCTGCCTCCTTCCCCTGCCTCGGTAATCTGTGGTATTGACCACTTTCTGCTTTGAAGACTTTACTGAGTCAGGCCATTCCTTTCCATGTGATCCTGGCACTACTGAGTAGTTGGCTGGAGACCATGTAGCCTTCAGAGTCTAAAGTATTTACACTCTGTCCTTTCACAGAAGATGCCAGCCCCCAGGCCAGCTCATCTGAGAGAGGTGGTCTCAAAGTGGCCTACGTTTTCATTGACTTGGTTTCTTTGAAAGATGTCCACCTAACAGCCCTGCATTACCCAGCATCCCCTCTCTTTGCTTCTAAGTGTTCCCTTTAGGGATCCAGATGAGCAGCAGGCTTTAGGACACCTGGGACACAAGACACTTTCTTAGTGAGGTCATTCAGCATAGTAGCTCTCTAGCCTTCTGACTTTTGGCGCATGTCCCTATCCCATGAGTCTTAAGCACACACAGCCACACATAGACCAATGGCTTTAATATTAGGTTGCAGTTTCCAGTGATGCAGAATGCAGCTGCAGTTGTGTTTCAAGGAGAAGCCGAGTGGGGCTGGCTGTCCCTGCAGCTTGGTGCCACCCCTGGGCCCACATGTGGCTTCACTAGACACTGTGCTAGTGGTGAGGCCCTGGTGCCACCCCTGGGCCCATGTGCTGTCCACAGCATTGCAGTTCAGTGTGCAGGACTTTCCCTTGGCAGAAGCCCCCTGGGCTGTGCCCGATAGCTCTTGAGCCTTGTCATTATAATACCGGCTGAATTCCTAAGGAAATCATCCCCCAAAGCAACAACAAAACACTAGTTTAACTGGCACTGTGGTCTATTAAAAGGCACAAGAACAATGTTTTAACATTTTTACTGACTCCCGTGGTGTTAAAGAAGGGACCCAGTAGGAACGCCTAACTTAGGTTTCAGAGTAATCACTTGTGTCGTTTGGCCAGAATTTCCTAATTCTGTGCCGTTTGGACATTGTGCACTGCTGTCCTTCAAAGGCTTCATTTGTAGGCAAGAGCTCTGTGTGATTTGATTTGTCTCATAAGTGACCAGGCAGGCACTTGGTGTCTGTAAGCAGGGCCATGCTAAATACCACAGCCACAGTGGACTGGAAATTCACCCAGGGGTATTGGCCTCACATAAGCCATTTGCCCACTGAGGTATCAGAAGAGGTTTTCATCCATCGTGAAGTTGGCATTCAATAAAGAAAAAATGATTTCTGTCTGCAGTGAGTACATCCCAGGTGTTCACACAGAGCACTCAGGAATATGTCTCTTGCCTGGGTGGTAGATTTTAAAACTTGAAATTTCACAGTTGCCTTTTTCTCCCCCTTCTCTTACCAGGCAGAAGGAATCTTGTGTCTTTCTGGCTCTTAGAAGATTCTGTAGCTTGTCTTTCATTCTTGGGGGGGAGGGAGTTTGATTCTGGAATCAATTTGGCAGCTTTAATCTTGAGCTAAAGTTTCAAGTGGGTTGAAAAATCATGATTATCTGTTCTTTCTACTGAGTTGCTATGATCAAACCTGTAATAAAGTGTTTTACAGCACTTCCAAACGAGTTGGGAAGAGTGCTCTGTGTTGACGGCGTTCCATGTTGTAAATGTACCTAAATACCAAAGCATGGCCACCAGGGGACTCCTGGGCTGGTACTGTCATGCTATCTGCAGCAAGATCTGCCAGTTTGAAGGCTTCTTCATTTTAAATAATAACCAGACTGAATTTCTGTGACTAAAGAGAACTTCACATTGACCATATTTTATAAAAGGTCGACTACAGTCACTAGTTAACCTAAACCTTTGTGCACAAAGGATTGAACCACAAGAGTTCCACGCCAGCATTTGCCTCCTGCTCTCCACTGGGGAACACAGATTATCCATAGAACACGTCCAGTTCACAGGCGTGGGCTTCCCTTTGCACACTAGACACCACTACGGCACTTGGGAATAATGGGTCCCGTCAGGTCTGCGAGCCTCCTCTTCCTCACTGCAAAGGAATGGGGAAGAGATGTGAACAGCTGTCCCTGCCAATCCCAACACACTGGCTCCAAAGGTCAGAGTCTGCTTGTTAAGGACAGTTACAGGAGGCTGTGTAGTTTGTCCCTGGTTACTAAAGGGAGTCTGTGGTAGGGTGGTCATCTAAATGGCTGACTACACAGTCCGTCATTGTCGTCCCCCCGCACCTCCCACCCCCCCCCCCCCCACCCCACCCCCCCCCCCCCCCCCGTCTCTTGTACACACACACACATACACACCGTTTGCCTTTGCCTACAGGGACTCCACAGTTGAAGACTGGATCTGAGCAAAGTTAACTTTAGCCAGTCTTAAGACTGGGGTCTTAGCCCGCTGAAATGTTTCTCCCTTTGTTCCTCCTGGGAGTGCCTGGCCTGCCTCCTGCCTATGTCAATAACTGAAAAGTGCCCCAAATTTTCCTGCCCCCTCATGTTTTAACAATGACATTCCCCCAGGAGCAAGACAATTCATGCTCAAATGCTGTTCACATGACAGTTAAACCTATGGAGAGGAAAGTATGAACCAGGAGGTTACAAACAGAAGAGACAAGCTTAGAGAATGGCCAGGGCTGTCAGGGTAATGGGAGGGAACATGGTATTGGTGGATGAAGACTAAGAAGCAAGCTAGATTCACTACAAGAAAACACAAGGTCAGGGAAGGCTGTAGAGTGGGGGATTGCAATCAAGAGGTCTGCTGAGGTGGCAGAGGCAGGCGACCATTGCTACCTGTTCATCACCCTAAGATGGCTTCCAGTTCCCAAGCTGAGGTGGACTTGCAGCCACCAGATCAGAGCCCATGAGCTCCAACACCCTGTCAGCTTGCATATGACTCAGATGAAGCAGGTGATTGTGAAGGTATGGCCAAGAGCTAGAAGCAGGTCTCGGGCTCACAGGTGCCCAGTGTGAGTCTCAACCTCTTCCCTAACCTCAGGTCAGAAGAAGGAAAGCAAACGAGGATGGGTAGGCAATCTGGAAGGAAGACACTGTCTAGTCCAATTCCTGGAGGTGACTAAAAGTGTCACACAGTTTGGGAATCTGCACAGGAACAAAAACCAAAACCTAAAGAACAGAAGAGGCTTGTCCAGATATGCAGTTTCTACAAATGAGCCTATCACCCCCATGTTAGCTGTGCAAGCATGCCTGTGAGCTATCCTTGTACCTCTCTATACCTAGTCTGGAGTCACCCACTGACGTGGGGAACTAGGATTTGAACAGAAGCCCCTCTAAAGGTCTGGACCTGCATGCTGCCAATTTCCATTTCACAGATAAGAAGAGGAACAAGGATACGAGGTTTGCTTAAAGCCAGAAAGGGAGTGATAAACTGGATGTGGTAGCACACCCCTGTAATCAGGGCACTTGGGAAGTGGATGTGAGAGCATCAAGAGTTCAAGGCTAGTCTCTGGGACATTGCAATTCAAATCCAGTCTTAGCTACATGAAACTGCCTCAAACAAACAAAAACTAACAAAGCTGGACCCAGATGGAGCCAAGACTTGTCACTTATCTTGAGCCTCAGCCTCCTGCCTCTCAGTAATTTGGTTACTTGTCTGTCTCATCTGATCTTCACAGGATCAACCCCCTCCCTCAGAGAAGAAAGCCATTTTGCAGAGCTAGGTTTGCAACCTTAAGCACTGGCCTTCGATGGAAAGTATAGTAAAGGGACCAGGTGTGGGGGGTGCTCCTATTACCCTTCCTCGTATATAGGAGGCTAGATCTGGGTGCATGGTTCGTCAGAACTGGCTTTCACAGAAAGGGACACTCATTACTTGGGTGTTATGTCTTCCATTTTAATGACGGGCCAAGACAGAGAAGTCACCCTCCATCAAAGTTCTAACAAATGACTTGGAGAAGCCAGGTCTCTAACTCAACATACTTGCTACTTTCTTTAAAAAAAAAAAAAAAATCAAAAAAAAAAAAATCCTTTGCTCACCAAGGAAAGAGCCATAGGCTCCCTTGCTTATCAGCAGAGCCGGATGGGCTCTCCAGTCATCAGGACTCACCTCCATCCATTGCCTGAGCTCCCTCCACTGCTTGTGGCCAAGTGAGTCTTTCTACCATATCCTAGGAAGCACTCTGTACTCACGTGTGTGATTCAGCCTTTGCCCAGTGCTATGTTCCAAGCACAGAAGTCAAATGAAGATATGGCATGTCAGAGGCCAAAACAGATAAATAGTAACCTTCACGAGGATTACAGGTGTCCTGGCAGACCTCTGAGATGTGAGAGGCATGTGCGTGAAGTAGCCCAGTCTTCCCAGGATGGGCAGGAAGTAGGTCAACTAAGTTGTAAAGGAAGAAAGCATGGAGAATGGTAAATTAGGAAAGCCTTGTCTCTAAACAAGCTTGTTGGTGGGCCTCTTCCAGGGCACTCAGACTGCCTAGCAAAAGGATGGAGGACGAGGAGCCCTCTAGACGGTGTAGAAAGCAGGGCTCTGAGAAGAGACTTGTATTCAAACCTCAGTTCTGCCAGTGGGTAACTTCCTGCCACAGACCTGCAGTTTTACTAACAGGTCAGGTGTTAGTAAATAATAGCAGGCGGTGGCCGGTGGATCACTTAAGTTAGTAATATGGGAAATGTTCAGGACAGAGCCTAGTGAGTCACAGTGTGTGCCAAGTTTCTATCAACGGACGAGGGAGCCACATGGAGGAGTTGAGCCTGAGCGATGGGAGCTGGCAGGGCATTGAAGGAGCAGAGTGGAGGGGCCAGCTTCGGGAAGAGTGTTACTGGGAGGTGAGGCACCCACCTGAAGGAGCGAGAAGTCAAGGAAGCTGCAAGGAAATGTGGCAGGCTGGGTGGGCTGGAGGCTGGAGTTGCAGGGTTGCTGGCTGGCTGGAGTCGGGGCAGCATCCAGGAGATGCCTAGATTTCTACATGGGGCGGCTGTGGGGGAAAGTGGTACTTGCCCTTGATGGCTTCAGAATAAGAAGAAACTGACATGGAAACCAGCAGAATCACTGTTAGGCATTATTATTACTACCCAAAGATCCAAAATCAGTGTATCACAGCAGCACTCCTCACAGGGGACAAGATAAGGAACCCACTGTTGATCAACAGATGATCGGGTAAAGAAGATGTGGGATCTATGCAAGACACTGTCTGACTTTACAGAACACCCAAACTCTGCCGTCTGCCACAGCACCAGAATATCATGCTAAGTGAGACAGGCGGATACAGGATCAAATCATGTTCTCATAAGTGGAATCTGAGGAAATCCAGCGACAGAAGCAACCAGGAGAATAGTGGGAACAGAGGCCGGGTGGTGGGAGGGAGCACGACGAGAGGGTGGTCAGCGGTGAAAATCTCAGGTGGGTTCAGACACTCTGTAAGGAACTAACAGTGTACCGTACATTTCAAAACTGCTGAGAAAGCACATTTCAAATGTTTTTACCACAGAAAAATATCGAGGACAGAGAATGCTGACTGACTTGATATAATTATTCTACATTTTAATCTTGAATTCAAACCTTTTGTTGTACCTCAGAAATAGATACGGTTATAGCTTGTTAATTTATTGTTACAAATCAAAAGCTGCTCTAATAGAAGCGCCTGCCGGTTAGGAAGGTGTGGAGAATGTGGTAAGGCAGAGATATTCTGCTTTTCAATGTGCTGCCCTCTGCACAGCCTCCTCCACTGCTCCCTAACTTGGAGGCTGGGCTTCAGCCTCTGTGAAGAGTGTGCTGGCGGCAGGTTCCGAGGACCCGAGAGCCACCCTTAGCCCGGCCTGAGCTATAAATAGCATGGAGACAGGAGTCATCTGAGGCAGGGAGACAGGGATAGGAGATGACATCCCGCCCTGGCCCTTAGTTGTACTTTGCTGTCCTGTGTACATCCCCAGAACAGTTTGCTAAGAGCCTGAGATCAGAGCAGGGGAAGACCAGAAGATGTGACCAGGTAGGCCAGCCGCAGGCACTGGCTCAGTGTCCCCAACACGGAGCCCACCTGCAGGCACAAGTCCTGCAGAGGCCCTCAGCCCAGGCCACTGACCAGGCATGATGCAAGCAGAAAGAACATGAGGCTCTCCCGAGTGCTCTAGCATAACATTGCTTACCACCACGGTACCAAGGAGACCAGCAGGAGGCTCTCATGATAAAAAACACAGCTGGGAAGCATGGGTGACTGCCTGCTTTCACAGCATGGCGGCAGCAGGAGGAAGCCACCAGGCTGGAAGGACTGTAGGCAGGAAGAAGCCAACTGTACTGGTTAGAATTCAAAGTGGTTCTCATACTGAAAACGAGCAAATGGGTAGACATTTTGCTTTTCAAGTTGGAAATCCTACATCACTGGCTAGCACTGTGAATGCGGCCTGTGTCACTGAGATGCTCCTCCTGTGAGAAACATCAAAGGAAGAGCTGCATAGAGGCCCCTGCGGTACCCAGAAGGCACTGTCATCATTTCCTCTTGGCATCCCTGTTCAACAAACTGCTATGGTTCCTACTCCCCACCCATCTTCACTGAAGTTTATGTGGCTTCCATGCCCCAAGTCCCAATCACAGTCCGTCACTGAGGGAAGCCAAGGCAGGAACCTGGAGGCAGGAACCGAAGCAGAGACCATAGATGAACACTGCTTACTGGCTTGTTTGCCCTGATTTGCTTAGCTACCTTTCATATATACAGCCCAGGACCACCTGCCCAGGGGTGGTATGGCCTGCAGTGAGCTAGGTGATGGCCCCTCTTATACAAATCATTAATAAAGAAAATGCCCCACAGGCTTGCCTGCAGGCCAATCTGCTAGAGGCAATTTGTCAGTTGACATTCTCTCCTGACAGACAATTTTAGCTTGTGTCAAGTTGACATTAAAACCAATGAATAAAACCATACTGTGGGCTGGGCCCCTTATTAAGGCTTGTACCCCAGTCCTTCCTAGAGCTCCTGCAGGGTCACCCCCTAACCTTCCCTATCAGCCTGTCTCTCCCTTTCAAGGCTGGACAAAGATCCTCCTCACCAGAATGCTTTGCTCAACTGGCTTCTGTTCTCATAAATCACTCCCTCGTGTTGTTTGGACATAGCTTGCAGGCATTCTTGAGGTTTTCAAGCACGCTGTTGAGTCTTTCCCTCTAAAAGGTAGCAAGGCTTCTTACATCCAAGACTTAGCCTTGCTGTTATCCCAGGTTACCCAGCATAGCCTGGTCACACCAAGGTTTCTCAGAAAAGTTACCAACAATGGCTGTGATCAGAGCCATGGTCCCCAACCACCCTGGGCTTCTGTCTCAAGTAGGGAAGTGGAGAGTGTAGTTGCAATCTTGTCAGATCTCACTTTGAAACTCCCACAGTGGCCTTCAGGAGTCCTCATGATGGCAGTCGGGCCTGTGGCCTAGAATTTGAGTCTCACAATTTGTCTGTCTCATCCAGAAAGACTCCAGTATGTCCCTGTAGCGCCCTGGACTCTGGGCATGTGAGAACTCTTTCCTGCCTAAGAAGGGGCTTCTGTCTGTGATTCCAGGGAAGACAAGCCAGGCTAGCTCTGAGATGGTGGGCATGAGGATCCTGCCAAAAGCTTAATCCCTAACTAGGGAAAAATGTGAGGTTATTGCTTTTCATAATAATACTCAGGGTTTTAAAGTTCTGGTTCATGCCCGGATCACAGCTGGGCCTGCAATGCTCTGGTAGCTGGCCTCATCTAATGATTCGGTATAACATCACTTCTGTGCTGTGGTAAGAATTTTGCATCTTATTTATGTTTGCTCTTACTTTGCTTCAAAAAACTGGCACCTCAGATAAACCAAGGCAGAAGTATATTTTTCTAGACTCAAGGCTCTAGAGAAAGTAGCTCATGAAATGAGCAATGAACAAACAGCCCCTGGGCTAGCAGGAGCCTGTGCCCCCAGCATCCTGGCCTGCTAGTAGGAGCCTGTGCCCCCAACTTCCTGGCCTGCTAGCAGGAGCCTGTGCCCCCAGCATCCTGGCCTGCTAGCAGAAGCCTGTGCCCCCAGCATTCTGACCTCGGAACTTTGACAGATGGCTCCTGCGGTCGAAGAACTTGATTGGAAGTGTGTGTAAGTCTGAGTTCTGGGCGGGGTCTGTGAGTGGCTGCCTTTTGTGTGCACACTCAACTCAATTTTCCATGGGGATCTGACAGCCTTGGCTCATTACCTAACCCTACTTCAGGTTAGGTTCTTTTCATTTTGTGGAAGGTTGGAAGCTCCAGAGAGCCCTGGCAAACCTCACCAAAAACAGTCTTTTAAAAACTCATTTGACTTCACCATTTGATCCAGAAATCAGCTTCCATTTAGCTCCGCACACTTCCTTCTCTCCTACAATAGAAAGTGCCATTCAGTTTGCCGTGGCTTTGACACTCCAGGTAAATGCCACGCTCTGTCAAGTTAACAACGTAGACGTGCTGCACGTCTTGTTTTTCCTTCCGATGCTCCCACAGCCTTGTCAGTCACACTGCCTTCATTTCACGCCGTGTCCTGTTCTCCTTGGCATCATCAGGGACATGTAATAAGCAAGTACACCCAGGACTCGTGAGCAATCGGCATGTGGGAGCCAGTGGATGACTGATGTTGCCTTTCATTCTGTGGACTAGCACAGGTGTTTGATGCAGCCCATCATCAAAAGAGACTATGATGTTTTCTTTTCTATTTAGAAAATGAGTCAACTGATACTTCAGCAGAGGCTGAGGGAATGTAACTTGCTTTTACATTGTATTTTTTATTTATTATTAGTGTGTGTGTATGTGTATGCGTGTGCATGCACATGTGCATGTGGAGGCCAAAGGACAACTGTGTGGGTTCTGGGGACTGAACTCAGCTCACCAAAACTTGTTCAGTGAGCACATTAACTCACTGAGCCATCTTGCTGGCCCTGCATTTACTTTTCTATGAACGGCACATTTCCAACTTTGCCTTGAGAGCCACATGGTATCTCCTGGGCTGTGGCTTTTGGTAATGGTGTTGGCTGAGAGCTTTGGGATTTTGAACAAAAATCAGTGTGACCCACAGAAGGGTCTTCAGAAGAGGAGCAGACCCAGGGTGAGCCCATAGACTGTCAAATTTCATCTCCTCTAGCCAACATGCTGATGTGAGCTCTGGCTCCAGCCTATGCTGAGCAGGGCTGGGGAGGAAAGGCCCTTGGTCCCGAAGACAGGCAGCTCACAGACTGGGGGAAGACATGCATAAACACAGAACGAGATGTGATTCTCCTGGAAGTCAGGAGTCTGACCCCATAAACCGCTCTCCTGGAGTCAGGGGGTGTCTGAAGGATTTTTCCTGACATAGCCTGTGAGGGGGAAGGCAGACGTCAACTCACCAAGGTCATTGTTGTTCATCATGGCGTTGGATGCCCGCAGCCGGGGCCCCTGCTGGGTAAAGTGGTAGCCAAATTTGAGAAGCGTTGTGTTTTTCTCCAACATGTTCACAATCTCCATTTCCACTTTGTTGCCCAAGGGCTGGCTCTTGGGTTTTTAAAAAAGAAAAAAAAAAAAAAAAAGACCAATAATTACACGTCTGCTTTGCCTAAACTCCCTCTTCACACGGAAGCCCTGAGTGTTGTGTGGGGATGTTACCTGCCCTCTAAGAGTGAAGCCAAGTGGAGAGGCCAACACAGAAAGAAAGTTGGCATTATACGCATGGTTAAAGATCGAAAAGCTTTCCCCAAGGATCAGGAAAATGCCACCATGTCTGCTTTTGGCAGCTCTATTCTAGAGGTCCTGGACAAGACAATTCAGCAAAAAAAGAAAGACATCAAAACTAGGGAGGGTGCATGTTAAGATGGTATAATATTGTATCTAGAGAATCCTAAAGAACACACACACACAAGCATGTGCACACAGGCAGGCACACACACACACGCACACACACACACACACACACACACACACACACACACACACAAGCACGTATACACAGACAGATACACACAGTAGCCCTAACTAGTTCAGCCAGCTTATAGAAAATAAGAACAATAGGGTTGGAGAGATGGCTCAGCCATTAAAGGCTAGGCTCACAACCAAAAATATGAGAAATAAGAGCAATAAACAAAAGCCACCTACATCTCTACACAGTAGAAATAAGCACCTAAACAGCCCCTTTAGAGTAATGTCAAAAAGAACAAAATACATAGGATCATGTTGGCAGAAAGAAGACCCTGAAAACTACAAGGTAACAGTGACTGGCATCCAAGAAAACCTATGAAATGTGAAGCCAACAGCCAGGTTCACGGGCCAGGAATCTGTTACTGCTAATAAGGTGATGCCACCAAACTGACCTGTGATGTCAATGGGATCCTTATCAAAATTTCATCTGTCCTTCTTTTTCCTTTTCCCCCAGAAATGAACAAAGTGATTTAGAAATCCTGCAAGTGATCTTATGCTGTGGATATCGCTCTGTGTAAATAAAGTTCTGATTGGCCAGTGGCCAGGCAGGAAGTATAGGCGGGACAAGAGAGAAGAGAATTCTGGGAAGTAGGAGACTGGGGAGAGACACCACCAGCCACCGCCATGAAAAGCAACATGTAAAGACACTGGTAAGCCACAAGCCATGTGGCAAAGTATAGACTAACAGAAATGGGTTAATTTAAGATAGAAGAAGCAGATAACAAGAAGCCTGCCACGGCCATACAGTTTCTAAACAATGTAAGTTTCTGTGTGCTTTCTTGGTTGGGTCTGAGCGACTGTGGGACTGGCGGGTAAGAGAGATTTGTCCTGACTGGGCCAGGCAGGAAACTCTAACTACAATCTTAGAACAGTCAAAACAATATTAGAGGACTCAAACTCTTTGATTTCCAAAGGACTCCAAAGCTATGATAATTAAAGACTTTGTGGTACTGGTGTGATAGACATGATGCTGAATGAAACAGAAGAGAGTCCAGATATGAACCCCTACATCTATTCAGACCACATTACAAAGGGCGCTAAGAAAACTCAAGTGAAGCCATGTGTTGACAAAAGCAAAAGAATGAATTTAGATCCTCCATTCTATTATTAATAATTATGTTATTAATTATAATTCTATTATATTAATAATACAACATAATAATTTTAATATTTATATATGATGTGAATCGAGGACATGCCACCATGACACAAGCAGACATAGGAGCATGTCCTTGACTCACATCACACATAAATATTAATTCCAAATGGTTCAAAGGGGGCTGAGGAGATGCTCAGTGGGTAAGAGTGCTTGCTGTACAGGTGCAGGGTCAGAGTGAAGATCCCTAGTACCTACATAAATAGCCAGGCATGGCCATGAGCATCTGTAACTCCAGCAATGGGTGGTGGGTGGAGACAGGAGGATCACTGGGGCTGGCCGGACACCAGTCCAGCCAAGAATCACTTGCGTTCTCCAGGTTCAATAAGAGACCCTGTCTCAGAGGATAAAGTGGAGAGTGGTAGAGGAGAACACCCAGAGGCCTCCTCCGGCCTATGGATCCAAGACTGGACTATAAAAACTAACACTATAATACTTGAAAATAAAACACAGGTGCAAAAGTCTGTGACCTTAGCCATGGTTCTTTAGGTATGACACCTAGAGCACAAACAACAGAAGGTGAAAACCAATGAGTTGGATTTCACAAACATGTAAATCATTTATGCTTCTGAAAGTTCACTGGCTAGCCACTCTAGCCAAAGTGACGTCTCCAGATTCAGTGAAATACCCCGTCCCAAAAGATAAAGAGCAACAGAGAGACAGCTGATGTTGACCTCCAGGTCCACAGGTGTATGCATGGGCAGGTGCACTTTCATATACACATGCACACATATATACATTGTACACACACACACACACACACACACACACACACACACACTGGGGAGTGGAGAAGACAACACAGAATGGAAAAAGTTGTAGATCATATATCTGGTAAGGTCTTGTGTCTAGACTATATAAAGAAGATGCAAATAAATCAATTAGAGGTGGACAAAGTATTTGAACGGAAGTTCCTTGAAGATGTATGAGGACCTAGAGGGATAGCTCAGTGGTTAAGAGCACTGGCTGTTCTTCCAGAGGACCTGGGCTCAATCAATTCCCAGCATCCACATGGTGGCTCACAACTGTCTGGAACTCCAGTCCTAGGGGATCCAATGCCCTGTGGCCTCCATGGGTATCAGGTATGCACTTGGTGTACAGACATATACCCAGGCAAAATACCCTTAAAAATAAAATTTTAATAAAGAAGATTATGAATGGCCAGTAGGCATATGGAACACATTCACCCTTGTCAGTAACTAACCAAAATGCAACCCAAACTATAGACAATGCTGCTTGAACACTGGGTTGTGGACCATGGGAAGGATGGGGCAGCAGGATGTGGAGAGGGTAGGACCCATTGATGAGATGAGGAATGGTCCAGCTGCTGTGGAGAAGTTTGACAGTTCTTCAAAGGTAGAAGTGGAGTTACTGTATGACCCAGTAATTTCACTCATGCACATTAATTCTTACAGTATTACCCATAGCAGTCAAACCCACAAACATCCTGAATGCCCACCAACACAGGGTTCCCAGTGTCTCTCCACTTCGCTTTGTGGAAGTGAACTAGAAAGACACTGGCACACAATACCAGCCACGGGGCTAGAGGATACAACGGCCCCACGAGCAAATGGACAAACTAGAACTGTGGTCAAGGCCCTTGATGATGACCTCCTCTGTGCTGAGTTCCTTAGTACTCATCTGTGCTCAGACAGGGCTGGGACAGGGGACCACCGCAGGCAGTGACATTGGTGAGTTGCATCAGCCCATCTGGCAAAGCTCCTGAGAATGGTAGAAAGAGCTGGGGCCTGCCCTTAGAGGACCTGACACAGTCCTGAGCCATGGATAGCAAAACCTGGTGGTGCAGCACCCATCTGAGGGTCCTAGACAGGGCTTGTGGAGCAGGAAACGTGGCCTCTTCTTCAGGTCACTTGCTGAGAAAGCCTTGCTGGACTGGAGTGGACTAGATTCAAAACCAGGGGTCTGACCTGGTGGAAAGGAGTGGCCAGGTCTATGAGGGCTGGCTGTGAAAATGCCACTTGGTGAAAGCCAGTCCACTGTATACTGCTCCCTTGATGTGAACTATCCCCTTCATTCCCATAGCAAACACTCTCCTCTCTCTCCCTCCCTCCCTCCCTCCCTCTCCCCCTCCCTCCCTCCCTCTCCTCCCTCCCTCTCTCCCTCCCTCCCTCTCTCCCTCCCTCCCTCTCTCTTCTCTCTCTCTCTCTCTTTCTCTCTCTCTCTCTCTGTCTCTCCTCCTCTCCTCCTCTCCTCTCCTCTCCTCTCCCCTCCCTCTCCCTCTCCCTCTCCCTCTCCTCTCCTCTCCTCCTCCTCCTCCTCCTCCTCCTCCTCCTCCTCCTCTTCTTCTTCTTCTTCTTCTTCTTCTTCTTCTCTCTCTCTCTCTCTCTCTCTCTCTCTCTCTCTCTCTCTCTACCTGCCTACATCCTGGGATCCTGGGGAGGCCAGCGGGGCAGGCAGGAAGTAACCTCTCCATCTTGAGAGAATAAACAAGCATGTAGAGATGGAAGCCAGACTTCAGATGAGCCAAGACATGGCCTTGACCTCATCTAGGGCTGGAAAGACTATAGAAGTCTCAGATTCTCAAATTGGTATCCAGGCCCCCTGGGATATGTACAGACATGTCTGGGTGTATGAGAGGGTAGAAGATCCTCTCAAGCTAATGATGGCTGATCCTCCTGGAGTGAAAATTTTAAATGGTACTCATTTTTTTCTTCCTTTCCTTTTTCTCCCCTCCCTCCCTCCCTCCCTCCCTCCCTCCCTCCCTCCCGCCTGCCCTCCCTCCCATTATTCTTTTGTAGTGCCCAGGGCTTGTACATGCTAAGCATGCATTCTGCCCCTGCGCCATAGCTCCAGCCTCAAACCATTATTTTTAAACTAAGTAGTAAAATAGAAAATGTGCATATTGAATTGCTGATGGAGCTCAGTGGGAGAGCAGCTGCTAGTCTGCACAGGCCCTGGGTTTGATCCCCAGAACTGAAAAAGGAAAAGCACATACATCTTTGAGTAAGATGTCGAAGGATCTTCTTCTTTGTTTCTTTCTTAGATCCAAGGACCCTTCACACCACAGAGAAGGGAAGAAGAGCTGGTGGGAGCCAGAACTACCACTCAGGCCTGACTTATTTTCATGGCAGCACTACTCAGCATCGATCACAGTGTGCCAAGCAAAATCACAAGGTACACACCCACTGTCTCTTCATCATCCACCTGTGTGTTACAGGCAAGGAAAATGAAGTGCGTGCACTGGAGTGAAGAGTTTTCTCACAAATCCCAGAACTGACCAGAGACAGGAGGAGCTGAACACAGGGGTCTGTTCCAGGGTCTCTAGCTGTAACCTTGGACCTCTGGAAGCTCAAAGGCAGACTCTACAGGACAGATAGAAAAGCCACAGGTGACCCGGAGGGCAGAACTGCCGCCTTCCCACTGAGAGACCATGCAGCAAAGGGAGGAGACCTCTGTCCCCTGAGGCAAGTAAGAAGAAGGCAGCAGCCTCTTTCTAGAGTCTTCCTCGACGTCATTGGTGGGAAAGGCTGGGACTCCATGACCTCTACAACCTTCCGGGGCTGCAGACTGTGACCCTATGAATAGCTTGCTTGGGTGACATAAAAAGATCAGGAGAGTGACCTCAGACCTCGACAGTGGGTGAAAGGCAGTAAGAAGCCCCAAGGGAGAGACCAAGGGCTGGGCTGCCGGGACTGTGCTGGCAGGGTTTGGGCAGCGAAGTACTCTGGCTTCCTTTCAGACTTACTGGAGGATAAAATAAATCACTTGCAGATAAATATAATCTCATTTTTAACATTCAAAGGTTTGGATGAAGAGACGTGAACAGTCTTCCTTCATACCATCCCTCCTTCCTTCCCATCACCTCCCAACCCCATCCATAGAAGTTCCATATCCCTACCATGACTGTGCTGCTGGGGATAAGACACAGGGCAGAAATAGACAGGGCTGGGTTGTTTTGTTGCTCTTTTTTCCTTAAATAGATTCATATCCTATTTATTTTCTGCAACTTCCTGTTCTGTTCACTATTTTGTAGAGGTCTTCCCAAGCCAATACAAGAGAAGTACCGCCTTGCTTTTTAACTGCTTCTTGGGATGCCCTGGAGACGCTGCAGGGTAGGCTGTATGTAGGCTGTGTCCACAAATGGCAGTCCAGTGGATTGTAGGGGAAGACAGACTATTCTACAGTCAGCTATCATTGTTGGGTTGAGAGAGGGGCACACTTTGAATTGGCATCGTGGCCGTTCTGCAAAAAGCATACACAGTGGATACACCTTTGGACATCATGGGAGGTTGTAGAAGCCACAAAGTCCCAGCCTTCCCACCAAAGACATCTAGGAAGACTCTAGAAAGAGACCACTGCCTTCTTCTTACTTGCCTCAGGGGACAGAGGTCTCCTCCCTTTGCTGCATGGTCTCTCAATGGGAAGGCGGCAGTTCTGCCCTCCGGGTCACCTGTGGCTTTTCTCTCTGTCCTCTGTCTGCCTTTGAGCTTCCAGAGGTCCAAGGTTACAGCTAGAGACCCTGGAACAGACCCCTGTGTTCAGCTCCTCCTGTCTCTGGTCAGTTCTGGGATTTGTGAGAAAACTCTTCACGTTTACTCTTACATGCTTACAGACTGAGGGTTTTCTATCTGCCGAGACTAGGACAAATGCCTCAGGTGTTAGGATCTCTGATGTGGAACTGGTGCCTGAAACCCTGGACATCTGGCCATTCACTCAGCTCATTTGACAGGCTCCTTTATTGTGACCTAGATGACATGTGTAAAATAACATCATCATGCCAGGTGTGGTGGTGCACACCTTTTAACCCCAGCACTCGGGAGGCAGAAGTGGGAAGATCTCTGTGAGTTGGAGGCCAGCCAGCTCTACATAGTTCCAGGACAGTCAGAGCTATATAGTGAGACCTGTCTCCAAAAACCAAAGAAAAAAGAAAATTTTAAAAAGAAAGAAGATATAATCAGTCATCAGGAAGGTGTCCTGGGAGTATCTTAGTCAACATGGGAGTCATTCATTGCACCACCTCTCACTGGCATAGCTGTCCCTCTATTGGCAAGGAGGAAGCTCACCACCTGAGACAGCTGCTTTGTCCTTGGGTAGCTCTGCTGATTAGAAAGCCTTTCTCACCAAAGCGCTACAATGCAGAGTAATACAGAGGATGCTTATGGCAGTGATTTAAAGTGGTCTCTAGAGTAGAGGGCTAACACTGAGTAAATTTTGGAAAACATACCATTTTTTAAGATTCATACACACACACACACACACACCACACCACACATTAATAAATAAAGTTGCCTGGGGGTCAGAGCTAATAGCAAGCCATAGCAGAAGCTGGGCAGCAGTGGCACACGCCTTTAATCCAATCAGATGGCAG